>NC_026001.2:16083497-16171557 GCF_000442705.2 Elaeis guineensis
GAGTTGGAGAGGGGAGGGGATATAGCCCTTATGCAGTTGTTCATTACCTAATATATCGAGTATTGAAGTTGCCGCATCCCGAATCCAACATCCGGTTTGACTACATGACACCGCTGTACACTTCCTAGGCAAGGGCCCCAAAAAATATGAAAGGCTGAAAATTCATTCAACCTAACTCTATGCCCCATCCAAACAAAACTAAATATCTTGCATTTTTGAAAGAAAAAAAAAAAGAGATAGTGAGAGCTTTACAACTCAGTAAGAATCTCTGCATACTAACATCAATCTAATATTATAATTTTAAAATAATAAATAATAATCTCGAAGTAAAACATAAACTATGAAATTTCATATCAAATATCTAGTATAGCTCAATACCTATTATACAAAAATGTGCATCATTTACTATCAAATATCTATCTTATTTAAAAATGATATACCATATATATCATCTAGTAAAATCTTTTTATCTAATTATTGTTTCATATGTCTTATCATCGGTGTCTCATTACTAATCTTATTATCAGGATCCGGATTCACCAATAGCTATCTTTCAATTTTTGACGACTATGATTATATTTTAGCCCGTGACTGATAAATATAAGTACCACATTCCTGTCTGTGCCAGAGCTATCCACAATACATGTTTCTACCCATGGTGGGGCTATTCACAATACCATATTCCTACCTATGATAGGCTATCCATAGTGCCATATTCCTATCCATAGTGAGCTATCCATAATATCATATTCCTACCCATGGCAAGCTATCCACAGAGCTAGTTCCTACCTATTAATATGGCTACTCCAAACATTCCTTTCTTAATCTTCAATTTAATAGATCTTAGTCATCCAGAAAAATATTGTATAACATTATAATTTTTTTAAGATTTTGAATAACCAGTATCATAATCCAAATCATCCGAGAAGCTTTCAACATATATTATGAAAAACATATGTAGTCATATTAGCAACCACATATCTATAAAATCAACCATAATAAATCAAAATCATACAATATATAAATAAACAAATATAAGTATTTGTGTCCAAAGACTCTTATTTCTACTGATAATGAACTTAACACACCAAATATTAGTCCACACCCCTAGTTTACGAATTAGGGTGCCGAAGAACCTGCTTGAGGTTCTTCTATCTAGAAGATTATCCTCCTATGGAAGCAATCTTAATATTAAAAGAAAAACCATTAGGTGAAAATTGTTTATATAAAACCCTTTACTTTCTCTCATCAGGGGTCTATCATCAGCCCGGCCCGAATCCCTCTTACACAAATCCTATGATTGACTTAGAGAGAGAAAAAAAAAGAGAGAGAAAAATAGAGAGAGAAGAGAACAATACTTTCTTCTTCTTCTTCAAAACAGTGGACCTTCTCTTTCTTCCCTCTCTTCCTCTCAAACATGATATTGAAGAGGCCCAGGGCTGTTGGCCATGGCTATGGGTAGCAATTATCGACAAATCAAGAGCAAAAAAGCCCAAAATGGGGGAAATCCTATTCATGCCTATCTGGCGGCTCGCAGGACTAAATCTGAGTAGCAGTACGTGACAACCCAAAGACCAACAAAAAGGAGGGAGGAACATTTAGCAACCACTAGTAAGGTCTCACGCCCAAAATCACGATGAACTCCTCCACAAGAGAAAACTCAAAATCTGGCTTAACTGAGAGATCTTAAGCTCAGATTCTAGAGGGAAGAGATAAAGGACTCTTTTAAGGCATAATCAAAGATTCTAAGAGTTTGGGCAATTGATAACTCTGTTTTCTGTCGAACTTGAAGAAAAAGAACAACTCCCGATAGGAGTCATCTTTCTCCTCTCTCCCAATTCACGTGTAAGCCATGTGAGTCGATTTTGTTTTTCTTCCCAATTTGGGCCACCATCAATGCTAGGTAGGCTGAAGAATCAGGCCTCACAGCAATCAAATAAAGCTCTAATTTTTTTGATCCCCAATAACTCGAATAGATAAATCATTTTGGTCAACATTGTGTGGAGTTTAGTTGATGAAGGACCGTCCAATAACAAAATCTAAAAGCATTTCTATTAGATACAAATATAGAAATAAAATATTTTATTTTATTTTAAAATTAGAGAATTGTGTTTTTATGTATGAAATTCAAAAATTAGAATTTTACGAGAATTTCGGTATTTCATTGTTATACAGATTCTTATTAGGATTTTGGGTTATCTATATAAATTTATCGATATACTAATTAAGAAGAAAGTTTGTATTAATGAGATTTGAGAATATAGAATATTGAGTCACCTTCTCCCTCTAGCTTCTCGATCCTCCTCTTCTTTTCTCTCCTTTTCTTCACTCTCCTTCTTCTTCTTCTATCTTGTCTCATTTGTTTTATTCAACCAGGATGTAATTATAAACATGTGGTTATTTAGGCCATAGTACAAGGCTAAAGTCTAGCATTCTCCAATTTTAATAACAACTTGTGAAGATCCTCTTTTAAAGTTTTAAGAGGAAAACATTTCGTTTCAACTGGGCTTTCTAATTTCACAAAATCAAAAATTGACCCAGTGGATGTGCATTCAATCAACCATATTCCATGTTATACCAAGACATTTAAATCCAAAGAAAACTGCCAAGGTAGATATCATGACAGTGATCATAACAAAATGCCCTCTTCCATGCTCCATAAAATCACCATCATAAATCATGGTCATATGTTGCAATGGAATACTGTCTTTCGCGAATCATAGCACCGGTGACTTTCGGTAAAGCAACTCTTTTTTTATAATGATGTGTATAGGCTATAACCAACCAAAATGTCCGTTAGTGATTCCACTATGTCATCAAACTAGAATTATAACCAAATGTGAAATTCCTATAATAAAGATGGGAAGGGCAAGGGCGAAGAAGAAAGAGAAGGGGTAGTGGAAAGAGAAGAAGAGCAAGAGAGCAGAAGATAAAAATAGGGGCCCAAACAAAGCCACAGAAGATGGCCCAGACGGCACTTCAAGCAAAGAGAATGGAAAAATAAATGAAGAAGCCAACAGCCATCTGAGCTAGCACTGCATTCCTGGTTCCCAAAATCCTTTGGTGTTGTGATCAGCAAGATGTTCAGCTATTTGTCATGTAAGACAAAATCTGCATCATCCTCCTTCTTAATTAGCACATATGATTTAAGTGAGCTCCCCGGCGAGAAGTCAAAACAAGGGAGAGTGGCAACTTATTCCTCTTCCTTTTGTCCAAGGCTGAGCCCCAAGAACCAAGGATTTTAGATCTTCGCAAATGGTTGTTTTGCAAGGGGACCAACATCGGGAGACATGGAGATCCCTGTTTATCTGACCGAGATATTTTATTCAAAAACTCATTTAACTATTTTTTTTTTTTTTTTTTTTTTTTAAGGATGACTGAGCTATCGTGATATCTCAACTATTATATCTCGAATGAGATATCTTTATCTCTGCCTAGTAAAATTAAATAATTGATAATGAACTTTATATAATAATATTAAATAGATGATTGCACTAATGTGATTAACCTAAACTATACAAAAATATTATATTCAATAAATTATATAAATAGTTATATGGTGGATAATTATCCTTGCAAATTTAAATGTTAAATAAAGATGGACAATATAACATCCATCAAGATACATATACATAATATTCATTCATTTAATAATTTAAATACTCAAAGTCAGTATAATTTTAAAATTTGGTGATAAACAATATGCATAAATATTTTTACCAGATAAAATGATACCAACTCAAGATTACTGATATTGGTAAAAAAAATAAAATAAAATTTGTACCTTTTAAATAGAAGATATACTTGTTACACCACTTATTAATATAAAGAAATTGGACTTGAGGCTAACAAAAATAAAAGCAAAGGAATTGAAGTGTAAATAAGGACAACTAAGTGTCAATTTTGGAGCTGACAAATTTATAGATGGGTGTACGAGAGTTCACAAGTAATAAGTGTGGTAGAATCGAATGATGTAGGGCTGGAGAAAAGCTGGTCCCTATAAAAAAAAAACATACAAGAATATAAAATGAATTCTATAGAAATAGAAATACAAGTTTTTCATGTATTGATGTGAAACAACTATTTCCCAATTATTCTATATATGTAAGGATTATGCACCAGATATACTCTCCTTTAGTCATCATATGATCACATCATTTATTAACTTTTCAAAATAATTTTTTTATATTATTGGTTTGTCACAGAGATATTATTTCTATTTTTCAATATTTTTCAAGTTTCAAAATAAGAAGAGTACTAGCATATCATAAATTTTATTTTTTAAATATATTATTCATGACAGACCAATTTTTTTTGTGCAAAGTAGATATTATAGTATTATTTATAGAAATAGTCGAAGACCCACGCATTGTGCAGGATCGGATGTATAAAAATAATTAAAAAAAATTATCTATAAATAATAAAATAATATTTATTTAAATTATTATACCCTCAACTACTTATATAAATAGACTTTAATTATAAGGATGTAATAATATCCTATATTAATAATATAATTTAATGTATAAAAATAGGATTCAATATAATTTTTTATTCATTCCAGGTTTGAATTTAATGCTCTTTCCAGGTGGCACAATAAAAGAATATTGTTATATATATATATATATATATATATATATATATATATGAATGATAACTTGTCGTGTATTTATGTTAGAAAATGGTTTGTAATATAAATAATACATGATCTTTTTTTTTTCGGTTGAGATAATCAGGATAATCTATATATAACTTGATTATCTTAACCAAGATATCAAGAATTTCAATTTTGGTACTATTTTTAAAAAAATTAATACTTTACCGCATCTACTGATTTGAACAAAAATATTGATTGACGATATCTATATCTCGGTTTAATCTCCGATAATGTTGTTGCTTACATGTCAAATTATCTTGCTAGATATGTTGATACCCTCCTGTATGATATATTGGATTTTATTGTTTTAACTGACCAAGATTTTTGGAACCAAAATTTTGATATCTGGAAAGTGCCTACTACGTACCAAGACAAACCAAAATCTTGGCCAAGATAAAAATCTTACCAAGAACCAATATAAAATAAACAAACCTCAACACCTACAGTCCTATGTTTTCCTTCTGAGAGGATACATAAAAGTTTCTTTCATACTATATTGCCCAGATCCAATATACCACCATCATACAATCTCCATCCAATTCAGCTTGCTTTGGTACCGTGTGAGCCCGCCATAGTCCATAGCACCTTGACCGACTCTGGGAAGGCCCTATATTTTGAATTTATGCTTGATAGAGAGCCTATGCATTTGGGAGATCCACAATCATACAATTCACAATATTCAACATGCAGAACCTAACGCGCCACTCGTCTCACTTAATAGAGGCTTGCCATCTTATATATATATAGTACTCCAACTTCAATGTTAGGCCCTACTCTTTCACCGAAGCTATGATTGCCACCCAATCAATGGCCACCAAGCCACTCATTTGATGAGTTGGGGCTATGGGATCCTATTCACTCCAATGGTCTTAACTGCAAAGAAAGATGAAGCCAAAAGTAGCCCATAAAAGCACAAGACCGTGATCTATACATACATCAATATTGAATAAGATTATCATGGTTGAGTATGATATATTCTAAAAGCCATTTACGTATAACTATAAATATTATTCGGATGAATATATAGATTTTTCCTTCATGATCATTTGAATAGTATAGGATATGTGTCACACATTAGTCTTAGAATTAGAAAATGGTACACGAATACCGTAGAAAAATCATCAAAGTAGTTAAAGATTTGTCGCAAGGATACGAGGATATGTGAATGATGGAGTGAATTGCAATACGAAATATTCTAGGATCATAGGTTTTATAGATTTTTAGAAAAGATAATCGCCTTGCCATGTGTTACATATAGGTTTCTTTAAGTTTTTATGGGTTGGTCAAAAGTAGGTTTATTCTCATATTTTCTCCTTTTATCCTTATTTTCCCCAATGCAAGCCTAAAATTGGAATTTTGCAAACCCATGGAAGGAGCGCAAGGGATGCACCCACTTTGCAAACAAAAATCATATGAGCGGACATCCTATTTTATCATATTTCTTCTAAATCAATTTTAAAGAAGAAAATCTAAAAGTCAAAAGACTCTTCCAACTAATAGAGTAATTAATTTCATAATTAAAAATAGAAAAGTATGATATTTTTTTTCTTCCTCATTTTTATATGATGTTTTTTATCGATACATATTATATAGTCAAGTTATACAAACTAAGCAAATTAATCAAGCAAGTCAAATATATTCCTTTAGAAAAGCAATACACAGTTTCTAAAATATGGAATTAATTCATCAATATATAGTATTCAATCAGATGATACATATTTAATAAATTAGTCATCTAACAATTGAATACACATCTTCAAGCAAATAATATATAGTATATATTTAGAATATTATATTTATCAGTATATACTACATAGTATGATCAGAACACACTCATTATTTTTCTAATATATATTATAAGCTTCTTTGATACATATCTAATAGTAATCCAATATATATCTCTAAATAAATCGATATATAATTTTCAAAATATGAAGTTCATCAATATATAGTGTTGGTGCAAAAATCCGCCTGCGTCGGAGAAGCTGAAGTCGAGGAAGTCGGGGTCGCCGCCGGAACCTGCAAAAGAAGTCCAAACCGGAGGTGGGGTTGCTCCGGCAAGACCCTCCGACGCTAAAGTCAGTTCTCTGCCTCAATAAGAATGGAGTGTTCGAACAAAAATTTTAGCAGAGTTTCTAGGTAAAAATGAGAGCTTAGAGAATAACATATCTGGGGTCTCCTTTTTATAGGCAGGGGGAGCACCGGATTGATAGCGATTATTTGTAACCGCCTCGTCGTAGGCCGCACGGGGCCAGGAGAAATTTATCATGAGGAGTAATGGGGTGGAGTCGTGGCTGTCACCATGGCTCGCCACGTGGAATCAGTTGCGGGGAGTAGAGCGACGTTCATTGTCGCGACTTGCCAGGGAGTAGTGGAGCCGCGCAGCATCCGCCACAGGGAGTGGAGCAGATTCGCGGCCATTACTGCGACCTGCCGCATGGAGCCTGTTGTGGGGGGGGTGGAGCCACGCAGAATCTGTCGCAGGAGGTGGAGCAAAGTCGTGGCCGTTACTGCGGCCTGTCAGGGAGTGATGGAGCCGCGCGGAATCCATCACGGGGAGTGGAGCAGAGTCATAGCCGTTACTATGGTCTATCAGGGAGTGATGGAGCCGCGCGGAATCCGTCGCGGGGAGTGGAGCAGAGTCGTGGCCGTTACTGTGGCCTGCTAGAGGGTTCAGGCTTGTTGGCTGAAGTCCGGCTGGAGTGTCTGGCGGAGAGGGGTGGCTAGTTACTCGTCTAATAGGAGCTCAGAGTCCGGCTCTCGTAGGAGTCCGGAAGAAGTCTTCCTTCAGTCGAAGTCAGGGATGAGGTCCGGCTCCTGTGGGAGTCCGGACGGAGTCTTCCCGCAGCTGGAGTCGGAGATGAGATCTAGCTCCTGTAGAAGCCCGGGCGAAGTCTACCTGTAATCAAAGTCAGGGGCGAAGTCCGGCTCCTTTTGGAGTCCGAACGAAGTCTGCCTGCAGCCGGAGTCGGGGATGAGGTCCGGCTCCTGTAGGAGTCCGGGCAAAATCTTCCTGCAAGTGAAGTTGGGGGCGAAGTCCGGCTCCCGTAGGAGTCCGGATGAAGTCTACCTGCAATTGGAGTCGTGGGCGAAGTCCGGCTCCCGTAGGAGTCCGGACGAAGTCTGCCTGCAGTCGGAGTCAGGGACGAGGTCCGGCTCTCGTAGGAGTCCGGGCGAAGTCTTCCTGTAAGTGAAGTTGGGGGCGAAGTCTGGCTCCCATAGGAGTTCAGACGAAGTCTACCTGCAATTGGAGTCGTGGGCGGAGTCCGGCTCCCGTAGAAGTCCGGACGAAGTCTGCCTGCAGCCGAAGTCGGAGACGAGGTCTGACTCCCGTAGGAGTCCGGACGAGGCCTTCTTGCGGCTAGAGTCTGGGATGAGGTCCGGCTCCCGTAGGAGTCCGGACGAGACCTTCCTGCAGCCGGAGTCGGGGATGAGGTCCGGCTCCCGTAGGAGTCCGGGCGAAATCTTCCTGCAGCCAGAGTCGAGGACGAGGTCCGGCTCCCGTAGGAGTCCGAACGAAGTCTGCCTGCAGTCGGAGTCAGGGACGATGTCCGGCTCCCGTAGGAGTTCGGGCGAAGTCTTCCTGCAAGTGAAGTTGGGGGCGAAGTCCGGCTCCCGTAGGAGTCCGGACGAAGTCTACCTGCAATTGGAGTCGTGGGCGGAGTCTGGCTCCCGTAGGAGTCCGGACGAAGTCTGCCTGCAGCCGGAGTCGGGGATGAGGTCCGGCTCCCATAGGAGTCCGGACGAGGCCTTCCTGCAGTCGAAGTCGGGGACGAGATCCGGCTCCCGTAAGAGTCCGGGCGAAGTCTTCCTGCAGCCGGAGTCGAGGATGAGGTCCGGCTCCCGTAGGAGTCTGGACGAAGTCTACCTGCAATTAGAGTCATGGGCGGAGTCCGGCTCCCGTAGGAGTCCGGACGAAGTCTGCCTGTAGCCAGAGTCAAGGATGAGGTCCGGCTCCCGTAGGAGTCCGGGCGAAGTCTTCCCGCAAGTGAAGTTGGGGGCGAAGTCTGGCTCCCGTAGGAGTCCGAACGAAGTCTACCTGCAATTGGAGTCGTGGGTGGAGTCCGACTCCCGTAGGAGTCCGGACGAAGTCTGCCTGCAGCCGGAGTCGGGGATGAGGTCCGGCTCCCGTAGGAGTCCGGGCGAAGTCTTCCTGCAGCCGGAGTCGGAGGCGAAGTCCAGCTCCCGTAGGAGTCCGGACGGGGTCTACCTGTGATTGAAGTCGTGGGCGGAGTCTGGCTCCCGTAGGAGTCCGGACGAAGTCTGCAAGTGAAGTCGTGGCTGGAGTCTGGCTCCCGTAGGAGTCCGGACGAAGTCTAGAAGATGGTCAATCATCATGGAAATTTGGGTGGAGTCCGTCCGTCGCGAAGAATCCTATCGACGCTGGTGGGGGCTTATCCGTCAGCAAAACTTGGGAGCGTTGCAGAGGCTCGGCTGCCTGAGGAGTTTGAAGAGACGTCGTTGGAGGTCGGAAGTCGGTTGGATCTCCGGAGGGTCACTCCTGTCACGAACTTCGACTGGGGGATATTTTATACCCAGCACCAGTCCCCCTACTTTCGAGTTCGAATTTCGAATGAAGGAAGTACAGAGAAATTTTCGCAGCCGAAGTTGTTTCCTTGAATTCTGCACACGACCACCCTCGAAAATCTGGGCATTTAATGCGCACGTGCTGGGGTCTTTTTTCGATTAGGGCGATCCGAAGAGTCCTTTCAAAATTTCCACCAGGGCGTAATCTCAAGCGCCACGCCATAATGATCTCACCGACAGCCAGCCCTACGTCACGGTAAGTGGGACACGTGGCGGGTGCTGGTGGGCTTAGGGATGTTCACCACCATAACTGCGCCAGGTCCCGTCGCTTATTTAAGCCCCCGCCCTTCCTCCAGGGGCTTCACTCTGCCTGAGGGTCGACACCTTTCTTCTTCCTGAGAGTTTAGCCACTCAGCCACTCCATCGGTGCCCTTTTCAACTCTGAGCACTCTTCGCACCAGTCTTCGCCATCCCCGTCGGCTCCCCACCGTCTTTAGCCCCCCGAGCCTCTCCGAGGGGTTCTCCCGTCGGGGCTCCCACCCCAGAGGCCAACCTCGAGAGGATGCCACGGATCGAGAGGAGTAGAAGGGGGAAAACAGCAGCCTGCGAATTCTTCGACTGTCGAACTGCCACCGAGGGTTCCCATCGCCTCAGAGGGGGCTCGAGGGAGAATTTCTTCAACAACAGGGGTTTAATAACGGGGACAATCGGTGAGGGTATTCCGTCCGAGAATTTCGGAGTAGCTGAACGGGACGACACCGGTCAAGGGGTCAGAGTTGTCGTCACAAGCTGTGGCGGGATTCTTGACGTCGTCGGGGCCGAGGGACCAGAAGCGGTCGGCGCCGATGGTGGGGCAGTAGAACTTGTTGCGGGGACAGTGGAAGTAGCGCATGCCGACCTTGCCGGAGTACCTAGGACGGTGGTTGTCATGGAGCACGCAGTGGTGGTGCATGTCTCGGGTGCCATCGTGACCTCCGGGGTACCTCCGGTTCTTCTTGATGCAGGTCATCGTCGTCGCTGCCGTCGCCGTTGCTGCCCCCTGAATTCTATCCCATCCTTTTTTCCCTAGGGCTGGGGTTTCGACGATGGAGCGGAACGAGGTGGGGGGCGAGAGCTGAAGGATTTGTCACACGCACTGGAAAATACTGCCAAGACGAACGAAATCGGAAGGAGAAGTTGGGAGCTCGAAGTGGTCTTCAACATGTTCCTTTTGGGCCTTGTAGTAATGTATATTTTTTTTTCTCTCGGCCCTCAGGGCCTTGTAACGTACATCTTTGTTAATCAAGAATGAGAAGGAGATTTTGTTACTTCATCCGCGCTTTGCGTAAAGTTGCTGCCTGCCGAACTTCTTTCACTTACCATTGTTATTGTTGTATTTCTCTTTTTTTTTTCTTTTTCTCTCTCTTTTTTTTTTTTTTTTGAGGTTGTCCGGAGGTCGTTGGTCGTTGCGTCGGCCTACTTTTTCAGTCATCCTTTTTCTTCAGCCTTAATGGCTCTGTAATGCATATTTAATAAATAACATGAGAAGAGAATTTTTCGCTACCTCTTTTACTCATGTGTTGGATTGTCGCTTGCCGAGCTTCTTTCGGATTTTGCCTTGCTTGAAGTCGATGCCGTTCGGAGGTACCCGATTGTCATTGCATTGGCCCACCCTTTTGTCCATGGCCGCAGATTTGCTCGGGGCCACTCGAGTTTGACGCCCTCTTTCAGAGCTCGAGCTCGGAGGTCCGAGCTTCTCGTCACCCTGAGGAAGTTGTCCTATCTCGGGCTTGCGTTGAGGACTTTCGTGAAGGTCGGGGATTTTGATAAAAACTCCGATTCTTGCTGAGACGAGGTTCCTTGCATCTTTGATGCAATTTGTTTTTCATTCGTCGCTGATGCAATCCGTCGCTTTCCTTCTTAACTCCTCTCCCCTTTTTCCTTTTCTTTTTTCGAGTGAGGGTTTTCCCTCTGCTCTTGGTGGGGTCGCGGGAGCGTGAAGGGGCCACTAGGAAGGTCTCCTTCTTCCTATCTGGTCTTAAGCGACCAGATCTCGACTGGCGTTAGGATGGGGTTCTTCCCCTATTTCTGACAATAGTCGATTTCAGCTCAGGTTAGGACGAGGTCCTCCTCTTGTCGCTAACAGGGCTATGGAGGCGCATATGGGTGCCGCAGGGCCTTTCTCCTAGTCCGATCTGAGTATAACCGGGCCTTCGACTTCGCTCATGTTAGGGCGAGGTTCTCCTCCTGTCTCTAACATGACTGTGGGGGCACATGTGGGCGTTGCAAGGCCTCTCCCTCCATCCGGTCTAAGAGAAACTGGGCCTTCGACTTTGCTCATGTTAGGGCGAGGTTCTCCTCCTGTCCCTAACATGACTGTGGGGGCGCATGTGGGTGCTGTTTGGCCTCTCCCCCCGTCCGATCTAAGAGGAACCGGGCCTTCGACTTTGCTCATGTTAGGACGAGGTTCTCCTCCTGTCCCTAACATGGCTATGGGGGTGCATGTGGGTGCTGTTTGGCCTCTCCCTCCATCCAGTCTAAGGAGAACCGGGCCTTCAACTTTGCTCATGTTAGGGCAAGGTTCTCCTCCTGTCCCTAACATGACTGTGGGGGCGCATGTGGGCACTGTTTGTCCTCTCCCCCCATCCGGTCTAAGAGGAACCGGGCCTTCGACTTTGTTGAGATGAAGTTCTCCTCCTGCTCTCGGCACGGTTTGTTTTGACTGTCCTGTCGATATAGGCTCGCGCCAAGAGAGGAGACATGTAGATGTGAAACTTTTATTTAAAATAAAGTTATCGGTAATACACTCGCAAGTTTTTCGAGCTCCATGGTCGCGGGAGGTCTGCTCCTCTGAGCTCCTTGAAGTAATAAGTCTCGGGCCGGACTACTTCTTTGACTTCGTACGGGCCTTCCCAATTTGGGGCGAGCTTCCCTCGATCCTGAGGTTGCGAGACAGCGGCCCGTCGAAGCACTATTTCTCCTGCTCTAAAGACTTTATTCTTGACTCTAGAATTGTAATAGCGGGCGACTTTCTATCTGTAGACCGCCATCCAAACTTGAGCTACCTCTCACTTTTCTTCCAGCAAGTCGAGGTTGGCTTTAAGGCCTTGCGAATTGTGATGCTCGTTGAATGCCACGACTCGCGCCGACGGGAGTTTAAACTCGATTGGGATAACAGCCTCCGTTCTGAAGGCTAGAGCGAAGGGGGTCTCCCCCGTGGGTAGTCTTTGGGTAGTTCGGTAAGCCCACAGCACATGATAAAGTTCATTTGCCCAAGTTCTCTTTGCCTTTTCGAGCCTTGTCTTGATCCCTTGCAGCAGGGTTCTGTTGGTCACTTCAGCTTCGCCGTTCGCCTGAGGATGGGCTACGGATGTGAAGTTATGGGAGATGTTTAGATCTTCACAGAATTCGATGAATCTTGCTCCCGCGAATTGCCGCCCATTATCAGTGATTAGGGTCCTTGGCAGGCCGAACCTGCAAACGATTGACCTCCAGATGAAATCTTGCACTTTAGCTTCTGTGATTTTCGCCAGTGGTTCGGCTTCGACCCACTTGGTGAAATAGTCAATCACTACCAGGAGGAACTTTCTCTGTCCCGACGTCATGGGAAAGGGCCCAAGGTATCCATCCCCCATTGCGCAAACGACCATGGGGCACTCAGGGGGGTAAGCTCGATGGCGGGCTGTCTCTGGATGCTGGCATATCTCTGACATTGGTCACACTTTCTGACGTACTCAATCGAGTCATGATGCATTGTCGGCCAGTAATATCCTTGGCGGAGCAACTTGTGGGATAAAGATCTAGCCCCCAGATGGCTTCCGCAGATTCTTTCATGCACCTCCCACAAGGCGTATTCAGCTTCCGAAGGCCGGAGGTATTTTAGAAGGGACAAAGAGTATGATCTCTTGTACAACTTGTCCTCGTAGAGGATGTACCGGGAGGCTTGATTTCTGAGCTTTCGAGCTTCTTTTGCATTGTGAGGGAGAACTCCGTCCCTGAGATATGCCATCAGTGGGACGATCCAACTGGGCTCGTGATCAATTTCTATCACGGGCCGCGATTCTTCCGTACTCGAGCACTTCAAAACTTCGAAGAGAACACCCTTGGGCAACTCGATCGAAGCCAGCGTAGCCAACTTGGAGAGAAGATCGGCCCTGATATTTTTCATCCTTGGAATCTGCCTGATGTTGAAGCTACTGAAGGTGGGGACGAGCTCCTTTACCTTTTCAAAATACTTAGCCATGCTGTCCTCTCGTGCTTCATAGTTTCTGCTGACTTGTCCCACCACCAGTTGGGAGTCGCTGTGAACTTGGAGCTGATCTACTCCCAACTCTTTAGCGATCTTTAATCCTGCAATCAGAGCTTCATATTCAGCTCCATTGTTTGTTGCGGGGAACTCGAAGCACAGAGCGTCCTCCGCGATGATTCCCTCCGGACTGATCAAGATCAGGCCCGCGCCTGCATCCGACATGTTGGAAGACCCGTCCACGTAGAGGGCCCAAAAGCAACCAGGGAGGTCGGCTTCTTCTTCAGGGGAGTTTGGTCGGGGCTCAAGGTCATCAGTTTCACCCTATTCCGATTCGGCCTCCTCCGAGATTGTGCACTCTACTATAAAATCTGCAAATATCTGAGCTTTTACTACCGGTCTGGGTCGATAGTTGATGTCGAATTCGGTGAGCTCGATCGCCCATTTCGCCATCCTCCCGGAGGCATCTGCCCTGTGTAGAACAGCCTTAATCGGCTGGTCGGTGAGTAACGTTACGGTGTGCCCTTGGAAGTAGGGTCGGAGCCTCCAGGCTGCAATCAACAGGACGTAAGTTAGTTTCTCTAATTTAGTATACCTGGTTTCGGCATCTCTCAATGCGCGACTGACGTAGTAGATCGACCGTTGAATTTTTGCCTCTTCCTTAACGAGGACTGCTGCGAGAGCCAGAGGGGAGACTGTCAGGTACAAAAATAGCTCCTCTCCAGGTTCGGGCTTCGCCAACAACGAAGGCAAGCCGAGGTAGCTCTTCAGCTCTTCAAATGCTTGTTGGCACTCAGGGGTCCAGCAGAAATCCTTCGGCTGCTTGAGGGTTTGGAAGAAGGGTAGGCACCGTTCGGCCGACCTCGCGACGAAGCGATTCAGGGCTGCTACCCTCCCTGTAAGATGCTGAACCTCCTTTATCGACTTCGGGGTGGCCATCTCCTGGATGGCGCAAATTTTCTTCGGATTGGCTTCAATTCCGCACCCCGATACCATGAAGCCCAGGAACTTTTCTGAGGTCACTCCAAAAGCACATTTAGTCGGGTTCAGCTTCATCTTATATTTTCGGAGGGTGCCGAAGATCTCCTCGAGGTCTGCGATGTGGTTCATGGAAGATTTGCTTTTCACGAGCATGTCGTCCACGTAGACCTCCATGTTGCGGCCGATCTGCTCCTTGAAAATTTTGTTTACCAGTCGCTGATAGGTCGCACCTATATTTTTGAGGCCAAATGGCATGACCCTGTAACAGTAAAGGTCACGGTTAGTAATGAAAGCAGTCTTTTCTTCGTCTTTCGGTGCCATCCTGATTTGATTATAGCCGGAGAATGCGTCCATAAAGGTGAGAAGCTCATGGCCCGAGGTCGCATCCACCAGTTGATCAATTCTGGACAGAAGGTAGCTGTCCTTTGGACAGGCTTTATTCAGATTTTTGAAGTCTATACACATCCTCCACTTACCGTTTGCCTTTTTGACTAGGACGATGTTGGAAATCCAATCAGGGTAATTGACTTCTCTAATGAATCTGGCTTTCAGGAGTTTGTCCACTTTCTCGGCTATCGCTTTCTGCCTCTCTGGTGCATGACCTCGAATTTTTTCTTTCGTCGGTTGATGCTTTGGATCGACGGCCAGACGGTGCTCCATGACTTCCGTGTTAATCCCCGGCATGTCCGCTGGAACCCAAGTGAAAACATCCGCATTCTTTCGTAGAAAATCGATAAGATGCGTCCGCACCTCTTCCCCCAGGTTGGAGCCGATCTTCACCACATGCTCCGCATCCCCGTCATTCTAAGGGATCGGAACCAGATCTTTGATTGGGCCACCCCTCTCCTCAGCGAGATCGTCGCAGGCGTCCAGCCCATCAACTGGGCAAGGATCGAATTGGTTACTTCTTTGCAAGGCTATGTTGTAGCAGTGTCTGGCCAGGGCTTGGTCTCCCCTGACCTTTCCGATCCCCTGGTTGGTAGGAAATTTCAACTTCAAATGGTAGGTTGACACGACGGCCCGGAGAGCGTTGAGGCCAGGTCGGTCGAGGATCGTGTTGTAGGCTGACGGTGCCTTCACTACCAGAAAATTTATCAGAGCCCTAGATTGTCTTGGATATCGACCCGCAGCTACAGTCAAAGTATCATTCCCTCCACCGAGATAGCATCGCCGGTAAACCCTACTAGAGGGGAGCTAATCGGCCCCAAATGGTCGTCAAGGGTGGACATTCTTGAGAAGGCGTCGTAGAACAAAATATCGGCCGAACTTCCATTGTCGACAAGAATGCGGCGGACGTCGTAATTTGCTATATTCAAAGAAACTACAACCGCGTCGTTATGAGAGAATTGAACTCCCTGAGCATCTTCTTCAGTAAAGGTTATGGGCTCCTCAATCTTTTGTCGCTTGGGGGGTACGGCCAATACGTTGGTTGCTCCCTGCCGGGATTCTCCCGAGATGGTGTTGGCGAAATCCGCCGGGGGCCGATTGCCTGACCGTCCCACGCCGACGGCCATTACCGGAGGAGGAGGAGAAGGCTGGAAAACTAGAGGTGAGGCTGGAGCCAGAGACCTGGCCGCGAAGGTCGTGGATCGTTCCGTGGATGCTCTGCGATGAGGCATCGGGCGAGGACCTAGTGGAGGAAGGAGGAGAGGACGTCGGAAAAGATGACCGAAGGCGGTCCCGTTGAGCGCTCCTTTAAGAACAAGGGTACTGCGAAGATACGCGCCCTTCCTCTAGCACCAATCCTGTTGGTGCAAAAATCCGCCTGCGTCGGAGAAGCTGGAGTCGAGGAAGTCGCGGTCACCGCCGGGACCTGCAAAAGAAGTCTAAACCGGAGGTGGGGTTGCTCCGGCAAGACCCTCCGACGCTCAAGTCAGTTCTCTGCCTCAACAAGAATGGAGTGCTCGAACGAAAATTTTAGCAGAGTTTCTAGGTAAAAATGAGAGCTTAGAGAATAACATATCTGGGGTCCCCTTTTTATAGGCAGGGGGAGCAACGGATTGATAGCGATTATTTGTAACCGCCTCGTCGTGGGCCGCACGGAGCCAGGAGGAATTTATCATAAGGAGTAATGGGGTGGAGTCGTGGCTGTCACCATGGCTCGCCACGTGGAAGCAGTTGCGGAGAGTGGAGCAGCGTTCGTTGTCGCAACTTCCCGGGGCTGTCACCATGGACCCTCTAGCAGGCCGCAGTAACGGCCACGACTCTGCTCCACTCCCCGTGATGGCCAAGACTTCGTTCGTTGTCGTGGCCGTTACTGCGGCCTGCTAGAGGGTCCAGGCCTGTCGGTCGAAGTCTGGCTGGAGTGTCTGGTAGAGAGGGGTGGCTAGTTACCCGTCTGATAGGAGCTCGGAGTCCGTCTCTCGTAGGAGTCCGAATGAAGTCTTCCTTCAGTCGAAGTCGAGGATGAGGTCCGACTCCCGTGGGAGTCCGGACGGAGTCTTCCCGCAGCTGGAGTCGGAGACGAGATCTGGCTCCCATAGGAGCCCGGGCGAAGTCTACCTGTAATCAAAGTCAGGGGTGAAGTCCGGCTCCCTTAGGAGTCCGAACGAAGTCTGCCTGCAACCGGAGTCGGAGACGAGGTCCGGCTCCCGTAGGAGTCCGGGCAAAGTCTTCCTGCAAGTGAAGTTGGGGGCGAAGTCCGGCTCCCGTAGGAGTCCGAACAAAGTCTACCTGCAATTGGAGTCGTGGGCGGAGTCCGGCTCCCGTAGGAGTCCGGACGAAGTCTGCTTGCAGCCGGAGTCAGGGATGAGGTCCGGCTCCCGTAGGAGTCCGAGCGAAGTCTTCCTGCAAGTGAAGTTGGGGGCGAAGTCCGGCTCCCGTAGGAGTCCGAACGAAGTCTACCTGCAATTGAAGTCATGGGCGGAGTCCGACTCCCGTAGGAGTCCGGACGAAGTCTGCCTGCAGCCGGAGTCGGAGACGAGGTCCGGCTCCCGTAGGAGTCCGGACGAGGCCTTCCTGCGGCTGGAGTCTGGGATGAGGTCCGGCTCCTGTAGGAGTCCGGACGAGGCCTTCTTGCAGCCGGAGTCGGGGACGAGGTCCGGCTCCCGTAGGAGTCCGGGCGAAGTCTTCCTGCAGCCGGAGTCGGGGACGAGGTCCGGCTCCCGTAGGAGTCCGGGCGAAGTCTTCCTGCAAGTGAAGTTGGAGGCGAAGTCCGGCTCTCGTAGAAGTCCAGACGAAGTCTACCTGCAATTGGAGTCATGGGCGGAGTCCGACTCCCGTAGGAGTCCGGACGAAGTCTGCCTGCAGCCGGAGTCGGGGACGAGGTCCGGCTCCCGTAGGAGTCCGGACGAGACCTTCCTGCGGTCGGAGTCTGGGACGAGGTCCAACTCCCATAGGAGTCCGGACGAGGCCTTCCCGCAGCCGGAGTCGGGGACGAGGTCCGGCTCCCGTAGGAGTCCGGGCGAAGTCTTCCTGCAGCTGGAGTCGGAGAAGAGGTCCGGCTCCCGTAGGAGTCCGGATGAAGTCTACCTGCAATTGGAGTCGTGGGCGGAGTCTGGCTCCCGTAGGAGTTCGAACGAAGTCTGCCTGCAGCCGGAGTCATGGACGAGGTCCGGCTCCCGTAAGAGTCCGGGCAAAGTCTTCCTGCAAGTGAAGTTGGGGGCGAAGTCCGGCTCCCGTAGGAGTCCGGACGAAGTCTACCTGCAATTGGAGTCGTGGACGGAGTCCGGCTCCCGTAGGAGTCCGGACGAAGTCTGTCTGCAGCCGGAGTCGGGGACGAGGTCCGGCTCCCGTAGCAGTCCGGGCGAAGTCTTCCTGCAGCCGGAGTCGGGGTCGAAGTCCGGCTCCCATAGGAGTCCGGACGGAGTCTACCTGTGATTGAAGTCATGGGCGGAGTCCGGCTCCCGTAGGAGTCCGGACGAAGTCTGCAGGTGAAGTCGTGGCTGGAGTCCGGACGAAGTCTAGAAGATGGTCAATCATCATGGAAATTTGGGTGGAGTCCGTCCGTCGAGAAGAATTCTGTCGACGCTGGTGGGGGCTTATCCGTCAGCAAAACTTGGGAGCGTTGCGGAGGCTCGGCCGCCTGGGGGGTTTGAAGAGACGTCGTTGGAGGTCAGAAGTCGGTTGGATCCCCAGAGGGTCACTCCTGTCACGAACTTCGGCTGGGGGGTATTTTATACCCAACATATAGTATATGGCTAAATAATACACATGATAAATTGATCATCTAGAAATCTAATATGTACCTTCAAACAATCTAATGCAAAGTTTCTAGAATATTATATTTATAAGTGTATACTACAAGGTACAACAATACACACTTATCGACTTTCTATTATATACTGCAAACTTTTCTAATATACACATATTAATAATCCAATATACATCTCTAGATAAATCAATACATAATTTTTAGAATATAATCAATATATAATTTTTAGAATATATTTTTTATCTAAAGATATGTATTAGATCGTTGCTAGGTATATATCAAAAAAACTTGTAATAAGTATTAAGAGTACGTATCACCAAACAATATATTATATACTGTTGAACATAATATTTTAGAAACTATATATCAATTTACTTAAAGATGTACATTGGATTATGAAATGACTAACTTATGTTCTTGAAATTGTGTATCGATTTATTTAAAAGTGTATATTGATTTGCTTGATGATTAATTTATCTAATATGTAATATATGCCTATATAATATATATCTATAAAAAATATGTGCTAAAAATAAGAAAAAAATATTATATTTTTTAAATTATGAGACTGATGACTTTATTAAAAAAAATAATTTTTAGATTTATTTTTTTAAATTTATATTTTTAAAAAATAAATTATACAATACATTTCATAATTTTTTTCTCTCATGTCTGCCTTATATGATTTTTGTTCCCACTTTGCTTCAATCTGCTTGCTTTAGTGCTCTACACCTCCTCTTATTTTCTATGGGCTCTACGGCGACTTCCATGCTTCCGCGTTCCATGGCCTTCCGGGAAAAGGATTTGAACGCTAGAAAGCCGAAAACAGGTGGAGATATGTTATGCTCATCTCCGGTGACGGGATCCATGGATCTTCATCGGAAGGGTGGGCTTGTCCATCCATAGAGCCCATTTTCTATTGACTTTGAATACTGCTTGGATTGGACTCGGGATATGCGCGCTCGCCGATGAGCATAATCTAAAATCTTCCGGACATCTCGTACAGTAAAAAGTTACATGCACCGAGGAGGAATTAGATTCTACCAGGAAATAAGATCTAGAAAATTTAATCACGCATGCGAATTTGAGCTCATGAGTCACTAAGAGCAGGATACGAGAAAGAAAAATTAGATAAAGATATCTTATGATCTGAGTTGGATTGGAGCCACTCATAACTCAGTCCGATATGATATGAAAGATCAAAGAGGTGGAGATATGTTAGGATCTTCTCCAGGGACAGAATCCACAGGCCTTTGTGAGAAGGATGTACTTTTCAATTTATAGGGCCCATTCTCTGTTGACTTCGGACCCATTTTAATTGGATCCTATTCAGGATATGCCCACTTGCCGGTGAGCATAATTTAAAATCTTCCAAACATCTCGTACAGTAAAAAAAAAAAAAAATTGGACGCACCGATGAAGAATGAGATTCTATCAGACAATAAGATCTGGAAAGTTTAATCACTCATGTGAATTTAAGCGCATGAGTCACGGAGGATACAAGAAAGAAAAATGAGATAGAGATATTTTATGATCTGATCGGATTGAAGTCGTTCATGGTCTGATCCTATCCGATCCAATTGCATCCTATAAGATCTAAAGAGGTGGAGATATCTTATGCTCATCTCCAGGAACAGGATCCAGGGATCTTTATCAGAAGGGTGCAATTGTCAATTCACAGGGTCCTTGTTTCTGTTGACTTCGAATTCCCCTTTAATTGGATCCTATTCGGGATACGCCCACTCCCGTTGGATATAATCCAAAAAAACATCTTCCAAACATCTCGCACAGTAAAAAGCTAGAAGCACTGCCGAGGAATGGGATTCTATCAGACAAGATAAGGTCTGGAATATTTAATCACTTGTGCAATTAGAAATGGTGGTGTAGTGTCAAACAAAAGCAGGTAAGTTCTTTGTTTATCCGGTAAGCATGCGAATTTGAGCACTTGAGTCACTGCCGAGAATTTTTTTTTTTCTCCCATGAGGGGTAGGACATGAGGAAGAAAAGTCATGCAGTCGTTATCACCATACGGTTTGATGACATTTTCTTACACCCATACGGGTAGAGAAGACATGCAAGAGTGATTCATACGTTCCAAAGACTAGTGCACTAACGAGGACTTCCCTTGACAAGGATAGCGTTTATAGAATAGTCCACCGTGTATTTATAAAATGGTGCAGAGGTCACAAACTTCAAATCGTTGTGGTGGTATATTGCCAAGTGCAAATTCTTAAAAAGTACTTTAATATGTGAAAGTTGTCTTTTATAAATATGATGCAAATATAGGCAAGTGTTGGCATGGATTTTAATCGAACAAGGAGGAAATTGTAGAATGTGGTATACCAACTTCTAGAGTCATGCGGTATACCGGACTGCTATTGAACCTTATACCTAACTCAACAATTAAACCACAAAAATATAATGTTGGATTAATTAGATACATCTCTATCTTGTTAACCCTGGTCATTGAGGAAGCTTACATCAAAATGAACTTCATTTATATCCACCATCATAAAATGTATGCACCAACCATATTTTCAAGTTATCCCATATTTTTTATGAGTGGTTATATCATAAAAACATACCTTGAGATGCAACTCTCCTTGAACGTAACTAGAACTTATTTCCTGGCACTTGACATAATTTCAACTCAAGACGGAATGGACAACACTTGCAACCAATAAGAGATCTATTGTTCCTTCTAGCAAATGGAGCTAACCATCATTCAGCTACATCTCTAACTTTAATGGGCTTCACTGCGGAGAGAGTCAATTTACAAAAATACATTCCAAGTCATTTACCACCTTAATTACTGAAATTCATATAAATTAAATACATAGAATATTATGAACATGTAGTTCAAATAAGAATTTAGACAAGACTTCCGTCAGAACGCGTACCCTATTAATAAATCTTTTCTGCAACTAAAGCTGGAGATATTTTGCAACGAAGATAGTGCGTCAATGAAGAATTAGAATGCGTTTGTCAAATGAGACAAACAATCAAAATTATACTGAGATGCGCGCGCATCATAGTTATCCATGCCATGCATTAAAAATATAACTATTATCTCAAAAAAAATGTTATAACAATTGTTACAATGATTTTGGAGAGATCCGCTATACTATATACTAATATCAGATATATACAAAGATCATTATTTGACTGTTGCGAGTAATAGGCATCATTTTGATATCAAATGTTATTTTGTTATCATTTATCATTATTATCTTTCATTATGAAAAATATCAATCATTATAACTATTATCACATTACTTGAAAAAATGAAGTTGCAAACCTATCGATGTCACTTTATATGCATTATCTATTGCCACTCAAAATTCAACCAGATGAACAGATGAGTTGGCGACGAGTCACTTGCTTTGCAGAGTTGGAAAAATATTGCACCACGCTACCAGAGCTAATCTACAATCATAAAAAATGATTAGAAAGTTATCGGAACGTATTCAGTTGGAGATCTTTCGATATTTAAATTTGATAAAATTTTAATAAGAAATATGATAGATAAAAAAAAATAAAATATAAAATAATAATATCCGGATTTCTTATCATATCTAATTAATTTCTGCCTCTGGTATTTATAGAAGAAAAGACCTGAGCCTGCACGATTAGAATTGTGCAATTTGCAAACGAACAGTTGAGCCCTTTCTATATATTTTGATTGGAAGGGTTAGAATATTCCTTTTCGGGTATATTATAATCGAGTACTTTTCTTATCTGCTGATCTAATCTATTACAATATTTCTTTTAATACAAGTTGAAATCAAGCCGAGCTATAACGGATCACACTAAGATCATTCCGAGCTATAATCGATCATGCTGATCATTCAGAAATTCGATTAACTATTAATTTTATTAGATATATATCATCATCTGATTGATGGGTTGACCTGCCGAAGTAAAATTTTAAGCATGATAAATCCGAGCTACATATTATCATACATGTCAGAACTTCTCATTCATAAAAAATCGTTGCACCTCCACCTATATAAATGTAGAGCACTCTTCTGGAAGATGAGTTTCTCTTCAACGGTGTCAGGACCTCGGGAAATTTTATTGCATGCACCAGGTCCAAGTGAGCCGGATAAATTTTGGAGCATATATACGTGGATGTAGGATTGATAAAATATAATTCGATCTATCAATTCAATCCGTATTTGATCTATCATAAATAAATTTAGATTTAGACTAAACTGATTTGGATCATAAACGAATCGATTCATTTAATCTGTTTAATAATTAGATTGAATATAAATTTTAGATATCTGACATATTTAATCCGTTTAACTCATTTAATATTCAAGTCGGATTGAGTCAGATAATTCATTTAACTTGTTTAACCTATTTAATTTATTTCTGATCCATTTAATCCGATCTGTTTAACTTGTTTAACTCATTTAAGACCCATTTAATCTGTTTAAAATCTGTTTAACCTGTTTCTGATCTATTTAACTCAGTTTGTTTAACCTATTTAATCCGTTTAATCTGTTTAATCCGTTTAACCTAATTTGATCTATTTAATAAATAGATTCAACAGATCGGATCAGATTATTTATTTAATAAATAGATCAGATTCAAATTTAAATTTTTAATTTATTTAATAAATAGATCAAATTTAGATCGATCATTTTCTGATTTGATCCATTTATAATTCAATCTGCCGATCCGGCTCGATTGTCATCCCATGGATGGCACGCAATAAGAAATTAGTGAAACACAAGGGGTAACGTGGCGTGTCATCCACCCTGGGTTTGATACGGTTCAATCGGACCTGGTCAGGTGATACTTAGACCCGGACCTCACTATGAAAAAAGCCGCACGTGACTCACTAGGCGGTGACAGGATCCCAACTCCCCCGTACCTACCACGAATAACGGCAAGGAAGGAGGTGGGGAGGGAGATATGTCTAATTTGGGATCTGATTCAAGTCCTTAGATTGAACTTGTCGGCGGTCTGGTCGCCGAGAGAGAGAGAGCATGTGGTCGGAGACGAGCGCGTTGGGTGCCTTGAAGGCCGAGATGCCCTTGGAGGACGACGGAGATCTCGTCCTCACGTCGGAGATCGCTTCCGGGAGGGCCATCGGCCTCGTCCTCGTCGACATTGTCAATGGCTTCTGCACCGTTGGCGCTGGCAATCTCGTATGCCTTACTTCCCTTATTCTACTGTTTTTTCATTCCGTTGTTGGTTTGGATCGTTTTCCATTGAGCTTTGAGTCGTTGATCGAAAGTTGTTATTTTGCTCTGGTTTGTGTTTTCCTTTGATAGCTTGAGGCCAAATTCGGAGAAAGTCTGCTCTTTGGACCCGCAAGATGTTTGATGTTTTTGCAGTCCCTTTCCATTGTTGGTCCTAAAGTTTGAGTCTTTTTGTGATTATGGTGTTGGATCTTCGTTAAGTTTCCTGAGGTTCGTGTTTGGACTTTCAAGGAAATAGATGTTAGTCAATCTTCTTATCTCTCTCTCTCTCTCTGTTTTTCCGATTTTTTTTTCATTTTGATCAAAGGGAGGTGAAAGCCACCCAATTTATTGAAGATTTTTTTTTTTTGGATGGCTTTTGACGTCTCTTGATGAGCATGATGTAATACTCTAGCTATTTAGTTTTTTGGTATTCTTATCTCTCAGTGATCACCTGTTTGCAGTTTTTTTGTCCTCCCTTTGTGATTGTTTTAGATCATCAAATATTATCCGGCTGAACTGGATTCATATATAGCCAGAATTTTGTTCAAGATAAATTTTATAATCAAAATAAAGCTTTTTTTTTTTTTTCTGGTTGGATATCATGTTCCCTCTATTCTGCAGTTTCTGCATGTCATGGACCATGTATCTTTCTTGATTTTTCTGATGTAAATATATATTTTGCTGCTGTAGGCTCCAGTTAAGCCTAACAAGCAGATATCCACCATGGTTGAGGAGGCTGCAAAGCTTGCCAAGGTGTTCTGTGATAGAAACTGGCCTGTTTATGCTTTGCTGGACACCCACTATCCAGATAAACCTGAACATCCATACCCACCTCATTGTATAATTGGTTCAGGTGAAGAGAAATTGGTTCCAGGTACAACATCTACCCCTTTTTATCATATTTTTCACATGTTAAGCTAGGATTCATCCCATCCCTGATTACTTCTATGTTTTAGATCAAAGATTTGGAGATAATTATGTTCATTAGTTGGTGGTCTACTTTTTTAAACTTCTGTGAGAATTATGAGATCGAATCATACTGCTTTTTTGTGATCTGCAGCTTTGCAGTGGTTGGAGAATGATCCAAATGTGACCATTAGATGCAAAAATTGCATAGATGGTTACCTTGGTTCCATGGAGAAGGATGGCTCTAATACTTTTGCTGATTGGGTGAAAAAGAATGGAATTAAAGTTGTAAGCGATTTGTATTTCTGATAATGAAACTAATTCATTTTGAGCTAAGATCTTAATATATTCCTTGATGAATGAATTTGATAGGTCCTCTGTTTAGACATTTTCACATTGTTATTTGATATTACAGCATCGGAGAGTAAATGAAGATAATAATTTCTAATAACTACTATTTGGTGCAGGTTTTGGTGGTAGGAATATGCACAGATGTTTGTGTGCTAGACTTTGTCTGCTCCATATTGACTGCTAGAAATATTGGCAATGTGCCACCATTGGAAGATGTCGTGGTGTATTCACGTGGATGTGCTACATATGACCTCCCTATTAATGTCTCTAGAAATATCAAAGGAGCTTTTGCCCATCCACAGGTTTGAACATCTGACCTTTCTTTTGCTTGTATATCATATGTAATGGGTGCTATGCAATCAAACCCCCAAAGAGTTGGTGGCAGATTAATACAATGTTTATTTTCATTGATTATAAGAAATGCCATAGAAATTAGTGATTACAATTAAAACTAATGGAAGAAATGATGGATTTTTTTGGCACATACTTATTTCCTGGAATTGTTCATGAAAGGGAAATTTCCTTGGTACTGTGAACAAAAATTGGATTGTTCTTCTATTTCTTTTCAAATGATACCGTATAATTCCATTAGAAACAAAAAGCAATTTATTCATACCCATGTGAACTTGCTTTTTTCTTTTCCCTTCCTTTTCTATGGAGGGAAAGTGAAAGAGTAAAAGCTAAGCTCAGATCAAGTATATTTATCTGTGCTTCATGCATATATGGATTCATGACTCTATGCTTATGCATGACAATTAACATATTTTGATTTCTAATGTTTACTGGTCAATTATATAAATATATATCTAACTATATGCTCTTTATTGTCTTGGATTTGCTATAAATGTACCCTCCCTAATTCTGCCTCATCTGGCTCAACCATTTCATTTTCTGTGAGTTGTGCTTTTGGTGAAGGCAAAATAAAGCCCAAGAGAACATAACTGACTTTATTGGCATATTGAAGGAAGAAAAGATTACGTTCCCATGCTTCTTTATATGCTAATCTCAATAATTTTTTTTTTTACCCCACTTGCATATTTGGAATGCCATAATTTCTATACTTAACCCTTGTCAGCTGTCATATTCTCAGAAATTTTAGACAGTGATTAATTTGGAAAAAAAAATTAGGGTTTCTTGAGACCAATGATGCACATGCTAATGCTGTCATGACATGTATCAAGCATGCAATTTCCTTCTCAAAATAAGATGTATGAAGGCACATGCTAATATTGTGTTGCATTGTTGACCACCATGATTACTACCTACATCAAGTGCCACCTACATCAATTGCCACCTACATCAGTTGCTACCTACATCAAGTGCTACCTACATGCTAATAATATTGTTGACCACCATGATTGCTACCTACATTGAGTACAAATTATAATATTTACTTATCCTCAATATAGCACAGGTATTTTGGACTGTTGACCTACAAATTAGTATCTCATGTGTTAGTTAATAGCAAAAACAACCTATGCTCATCCTTGGTAAAATACCAGAAGAGAAGTCTAGCTTTGTGTTTTAAATCTAATGAGTTTTCTTCTCGATATATCTGTTCCCTGATAAGGGACACTAGTCTTCTTTTATGTCATAATCGATCCTTCTGCCAGATAAATTAATGACTGTTTAGCTATCTGAAAAAAGATGTGCTTAAAAAAATAGCCGGATTTTCCTTCAAAATAGAAGTTATCTGGATAAGAGAGGTTCATTGGATTCCATGACCTCCCCCATCCTCTTCATGTTTCCAGGTAAATGCACTTTTTGTCTTTAATGTATCAGAATAGGAATGGTATATCTAATATTCTGCAAGTTATATTAATATAGTTGGTTGACACTTAACTCAAATGCACATAACGATTTTGAATTGTATAACAGTTTTAATTTCATGATTTGAAGAATGCCAAATTTACTTTTCAATTTATCTCCAGGCGCTGCTCCACCACATAGGACTCTACATGGCAAAGGGAAGGGGAGCCAAGGTAGTGCACAGGGTATCCCTTGGTTGATCAGAGGATGCATGACATGGACAGACCACCTATGATCCATAACTGGTTGTGAAGAACAGGACTTAAGACTTCTCAAGCTGCTAAGGTTACCATGCTCATTAGGTTCTTGCAGGAATTGCATCTGATATCCACTGTAAATTGGGCCTGTTATGTACAGTGGGATTGTTATATTGGTATTCTCCCCTTTATATGGCCACAGTCCATGTTTAAGAGTATTATACCGCAATATCTGAGTGCTTTTTCTCAAGTTCCTCGTGATGACTGATCCACAAATGCTGTAGAGGGATCACTCATTAGTGAAGGTAAGCAGCAAAGACTCATTAGTGAAGGTAAGCAGCAAAAGGCTTGTTTAAATGAATAAGAACTTAATGTAAATATAGTTTGCATATGTTATCAATGGAACTTCTTGATGGTGTAATTTTAGTTACATGCATTTGGAAATGCTGGCATTTCGGTGATCATTTTTGAATCCAGTCATTGAATTTCCCATGGTGTATTTGTTTTTTGTTCAGATGTAAGGTTTCCTCTACTTGAGCTTACATTATGCTGATGGAGGAGCTGGTAAAGATGTATGTGTGCACAGTAGACCAACCATATGCATCCCCATCTGTGGCGAGTTTTTCTGTCCTTTTTCGGTTACGAAAGAATTACCAGAAAATACAAGAATATGATTGCTGCAAGCCTGCAACACTTTCAATTATGATTATTATCTTGAATAGATTTGTTTTGGAGGCTTGAACAGAGCATGGTGATAGTTTCAACTTTGGATCACCTCCACAAAGCCTCTTGTTCCCAAGGACAAAAGTTTCACTTGAATTGCCAAAGAACCATCCATAGGCACTTCATCTTCAAGGTCATTGAATGACAGAATTAGATACTGCAAAGAACTAAAGGGATGTTTGGTTGAGGGGAGTGGGGGTTTGGAATTGGAATCGAAATATGTGACTTCCAATCCAACCGTTTGGTTGGAAGGAGTCCCATTCCGATTTCGATTTCGGAGTGGAATGGGAATAGCTCAATCTATATAGAACTCAATCCTTACTCTCCTCTATGAATTCAAATTTTCATTTCAATTACGATTCCGATTCCGGTCACAAATCAAACACTTTGGAGGATTTGGCTATTTCAATTCTGATTCCAAACCATTCCGATTCCTATTCTCTTTCTAATTCCGATTGTGAACCAAACATCCCCTAAAGGAATCAAGAAATACTGAGATTTGATCCAACTCCTTGATTCCTTTTAAGCTTGCGAAGGATTGTGGAATGTTTCCTTGAAAGAAGTTGCCTTCCAAGTGTAGGTATTTCAAATGCTGACAAGCACCCACCTAGAGTGCCAGGAATTTCACCTGACAACAGATTATTGGAGATACTTAAGCAGACGGGTTGATCAAGCTATGCACTTCCATGTTAATGGACCCAATGAGACTGTTATGTGACGGATCCAGGACTGGTGCTAGTGAGGAGAGAGCAACAAGTTCTTTTGATATGGATCCAGCAAGTGCATTATCAGAACAGTTTAATATATTCAAATTTCTACAATCTTTGTAGCTTGCAGGGACATTGCTGTTAAATTCAGGGAGAGTTTGGTTGGGAAGAGTGGGGGTCTGAAATCGGAATCGGAATGAGTGACTCCCATTCCAATCGTTTGGTTGGGAGGAGTCCCATTCCAATTCTAAGGTGGAATGGGAATAGGTCAATCTATATAGAACTCAATCCCTACTTTCCTCTATGGATCCAATTTTTCATTCCAATTCTGATTCCGATTTTAATTTCGATCACGAACCAAACGCTTGAGGGAATTTGGCCATTTCAATTCTCATTTCAAGCCATTCCGATTTCGATTTCCATTCTAATTTTGGTTACGAACCAAATGCCCCCGCATTCTCTTCCATATAAAGCTCATTTAATTGGGTGAGATTTCCTATAGAAGATGGGATGGGGCCTGAAAATTTGTTTCCAGACGTATCTAGGAGATCTAGATTCAAGCCTTCCAATGGTAGGAGGTAAAAAGATTTTTATTTATAAACAGATTGGCAAGATTGACAAGGTTTTCAATCCCAACAGAGATGGTCCTAGATATTTGGGAGGTATTTGGTTGGGAAGAATGGGGGTCTAGAATCAGAATCGGAATAGGTGACTCCCATTCCAACCATTTGGTTGGGAGGAGTCCCATTCCGATTCCAATTCTAGGATGGAATGGGAATGGCTCAATTTATATAGAACTCAATTCCTACTCTTCTCTATGGATTCAAATTTTCATTCCAATTCCGATTCCAATTCCGGTCATGAACCAAATTCTTCGGAGAATTTGGCCATTCCGATTCCGATTCCAAATTATTTCGATTTTTATTTTTATTTCGATTTCGGTTACGAACTAAATACCCCCTTGGTTTCCTCGTACCAGTCACTTCTCAAGCCTTGTGGAGAGGGTTCCTATTGACACTGGGAGGGGGCCTCCAAGCTTATTGAGATACAACCTCTTTAAAAGGCTGACAATTGATCAAAGAAGAGAGGTTGTAAAAAGGTGGTGGCTTTCTTCCGGACAAGAAGCTTATGGATAAGTTGATCACTTCTAGGTCTGGATTCATGCCTAAGCTTTTTGGAATACTTTGCTCCAAGTAGTTGTCAGCAAGGTAAAGATAAAGAAGGGAGGAGAGGTTTCCAAACAATGGCCGGATGCCTACTGAAAGATCGTTAAACGGCAAATCAGGAAAGACGAGTGATTGAGACGGCTGCTTCAAAGTATTTTATGTTGATGGGTGTGATTGAGGAATCACTAGCTTTAGCTTTGTGGATATTCATCATATGCTGTGATCATGATCATTTAATCATTTTCTTCAATTAGTCATATTCCACGCAGTGTCAAGAGCCACAAAAGAGTAGCTACTACGGTGAGTACAGGAACAGACTGAACTTTGTATAACACTACCAAATTATTGTGAAAATACAAGACGTTTGGAATTTGGAATAGGTTAAAGACTTGTTTGGATGTTAAAATTTATTATCAGAACAATACAGCTTTTATTTTTGGTAAAACCATCAGGGTCGATGTACAGGAATTTCCACACAAACAAGGAGGCAAAATGAGCCAAGGCAAGGTCAAATACGTTCTCATCAAGCCTGGTCTTTAGGCACAACTTAAACCTTGTTATGGGGTTATCTAGCGCCAAGCTGCCTGAGTTCTCTAAGGAGACCTCTCTGCGAACATTTCCATAAAATAGAAAATTTCTGTCGGAAGCTTTTATCACACCAACAAGACTTTCCAGCATCAAACCAGCTTCGACCAAAACAGCCCCTAATGGAGCAACGTCGACTATTCTGCAGCCCCAATTCTAACTCTAAAGTTGCTCTGCAGACCAGCATCCATGGAGTAGAAGAATAGATATCAGTCTCTAGTATATCAGTGAATGGTTGGTGATGAAGGTAGCCACCAACCACGGGAAAAGCAGAAAGAAAGTTGACGGTGGACTGTCAAATGCATGACCCCGCACAACAGCCAACAAAGATTACCATCTCATTACCTGAACCATGCCATATCTATATAAGAACCAAAATTACCTAAAGCTCCGCTAAAATACTGGTTCATATATTGATTCAGACCGTGGAAAAAAGATAAAGGCATAATCTATTGTCTAAGGGCGATTCATTATAGCAAAAACTCCACATGATGGGCTTTGATTAAATTAAGCAACGGAAGCACATAATGAGATAAATATATATACAGATAATGAACTGATGTTTCACTTGTCACTAGTCAACAACAGAGCACTACATGAAGAGGCAGCTTTTTGCTTCCTTCTTTGCTGCTGTTTTCCCTTCCTTTTTTATTCCACTTCCTCAAGCACTCACAACCTAGGAGGTGATTAAAAATACATTTCTTGCCAGCATCATGGAACATGATTCTACCAAGAAGTCAGGCCAGTGGAACAGGTTACAGGAAGAGGATTTTTACAGATAAAAATAACATCTGGATGCAAGAGATAGCTCTACATGGCCTACCGGTGATGCTCACACATCTGGCATGTGTTGGTGGACCTGGGGTTGGCAAAGGTGCAGTGATCACACGACCAGAGATTGCTTTCATCCAAGCTGCGGCTTGGACCACCAGATCTAGAGCTGGTCCCAGCTGCCTTTATCTTTCCGCTCTTACTCTTGCCACCGAGGCTCTTGGAGCTCGAAGTCTTGCTGCATGTAGCCTGGCTATTTGTAGAGCCAACATCCTTCAAGCCAGTCTCCAGGGCTCGAACAAGGTTCTCAAAATAGTTTCGAGTTACGCTGTCAGGAAATGTCACACAAGGCAAGTGTAATATAAGATCTCATGACAAAGAAATTATGAGAAACATTCAGATATATGAATAAGAGGAGATCCAGCAAGTGCTAGGTGCAATCCAATCAGACTCAAGTGACAAGCACATGGCACGAGATTTGAGGAATGGTCTGCACAAAAAGCTTTCCTTTCATAAAAGTTCCTGCACTAATAGAAACACTCCTCCATTTTTCTATATACTTCCTGTGTCCTTCCCTAGATAATTATTGAAGTTAGAAAGGTCAAAGGAGTTTATTGGTTAAAACTGCAGGATCACAAAGATGGGCTTCGTTTCTCATGCAAGCTTCACCTGCATTAACAGAAACACTCCCCCATTTTCAAGTACTTCCCTGTCCCTATCCGGACCATAACTGAAGTCAGAGAGAAGACAGGACTGCATCTGTGAAAGCTTCAGTATCGCAAAAATGGGCTTCACTTCTCATCCCGGTTTCACTTATGATGCTTGACGAAGTGATGTATCTATATTAGCATTAGAGATTCTGTGCTGCACTGATTTTTTTTTTTTTTTAACTTATTCCAGCTAATGATGAAAAAGGGGGCAAAAACAAAGGGGGGTTGGTGAAGCAAATAAATCATAACTAGGACTAATATCCAAGGAGCAATTCAAAGCATAGGTAATTGCATTGCTTTACTTATAACAGACAATAACAAATGAAACATTCTAATAATAAAATTGCATTAGAAGGTTGAGATGGAATTCCTTTGCTATTGACCTGACATACATTATTGATCCATTTGCTAATAGCTCAAGGCTTCGTGGTCTAATGGTGAGTTAACATGGTATTAGAACCAAAGATCATGGGCCTAATTTCCATTCACGCCAATTTTACCTGTTTATTTTTATTTGTCTTTTCTTGTTGACTCATTCCCAGTTCAAACTCGAGTCATCATCAACTCTTCTTGAGTTGTTTATGACCTATTCATGCTATCGCATGCATGGTCCAGGCCATATGCAAGGGGAGGTGTTGAGGCCTGATATTATATATATGTACGTACCCCTTCCCTAATAGCTTATGTTTTTGGATTCCAGTCATAAGCTAAACAGATATTACATAAATTGTGCAAACATCAATTTTTTTGGTGCATTGACATATGACATATTCTACTTTTCAAATTTTGTTGAGTCATCATAGAAACACGAAATTTTTCTTTTTTTATAAAAGAAAGCGTTCACCAAGTCAAAAAAAACCATCATCGAGTGTTCTTAACACATAGGAAGCTTGTTTACTTTCATGGGGAACTTTTCTGCATAGAGAAGGGAACGAATCGATGGTAAGTTAATTAGGGTCAAGCAGCTAAAGCATTCATAATACAACTGACAAGAGTTCACATATGAGAAAGAAACAAGATTTAATACCGCATGAAAGGTCAAAAATACTATGTTTTAAAAAATCAGTTTCAGTGTGAACAGCAACTTACTGTAACAACTTCCAATCAGCACAGCAGATAACAAGTGTGCCAAATTCCATATACGCTGTTACTGATCAAGAATTGTGGCATCATTTTCGAGAAAGAATGGTAACATAATTAATAATAGTGGTTTCTATTTCACCCTTGAAAGACCTCAGACATTTTTTTACTGGACCAAAAAAGACATCAGACATTTAAATATCCCATAAGCAGGAAACAGATGGAAGCATAATATGCTTGGAAGTGTTTTCCCAAGTGCTTCCCCCACCATAATTCTTAAAGAAAAAGGGAGAGCAGATTATGAGACACATGATTACCCTCTTCTTTTTTACATGCATTATCAACTTAGAAATGCATTGACTTATGCAGAAATCATTAAAAGACTTGGCTGTAAGCTTAAATTCTACTGAATGAATCAACATTTGTTAACAAAAATATTCATAGAAGAGAGACAATTTTCAAAAAAGGCCAAGACAACTAAGAAATGGTGCTAAGCTACTCCTACAATGCATGCAAGAGAAATTTTTTATGCACCGCGGGAGGTGTAGAAAATCCGACGTAGAGCGTACCACTTTATGTGATTGGTCCATATAGCCACCGCTTTCCAACATGCATTTAATGCCTGCAGTTCCGCTTTTTTGTTTAAAAATTTTGCATGATGAAAATACTCCTGCTCTTTCGAAAAAAATTATGACATCCTGTAGCATATTATAACTTCCTACACATAGGATATCATAATATGATCTAGAAAATTATGACATCCTGTGATATATTATGACATCCTGCATCAAATTATGGCTTCCTATATGCAGGATGTCATAATATGGCCCAGGATATCACAATAGAAAAGGGGTATTTTTGTCTAATCACTTTCCAACCGCATTTAATGCCTGCAGTTCCACTTTTTCGTTTGAAAATTTTGAATGACGAAAATGTCCCTACTCTTTGAAAAAATTTATGACATTCTGTAGCATATTATGATATCCTGCGTTAAAATTATGACTTTCTGCACGCAGGATGTCATAATATGGACATAAGATGTCATAATTTTTTTCAAAAAGCAAGAACATTTTCGTCATTCAAAATTTTCAAACAAAAAAGCAGAACTGCAGGCATTAAATATGCGTTGGAAAGCGGTGGCTACGTGGACCAATCACATAAAACAGTGCGCTCCATGTCGGATGTTCTACACTGCCCGCAGTGCACAAAGAATTTCCCATACATGCAATCTACAGAACTTGGCCAAGGATATGCTGCCTTACAATCTGAAATAGTATTTGACAAAATAATAGAGAAAAGAGACAGCATTTAAGTCAAAAAGTGTACAAATACTTCTAGTCAATTGGAATAACCACAAACAATGAGCCCTACCACAATACGGAAATCAGCTTTGTTGATTCTATGCAAATTATATCCGCGAGGGACATCTCCTAAAAAATCATTTATTAAAACTTCGATCCAGGTTCTCGAGTCTACATATTCATACCTATCAAGAGATTTAAAATTCTGTCATATTTTTAATCCACAATTTGTTAATCTTTCGAATGTTTCTGGTACTCCACACAAAATAACCCTTTGCTTGCTGTACATTTCATTGCATCTTAGCCAACATTCCCATCACTTTATCAACTATTCAGCTCCAGCAACCACACTAAATATGCTCGTTCTACTACTCTTGGTCTCGATACCATCATTACAATGATGCTCATTTCATGTATTAAGGCCTTTTGATTTCCCAAAACTTTTACTATGCAATGTTCCTAATCTCGCTGCTGTTTAGTCCACTAAATTAGTGGTTACACGGTAAACAAAAAGTTCATATACTACCAATATATAATGTAGAGGTAATATCTTTAAAAGAATCAAAGTTGCTCATCAACTAGACCTTTCTTTTCCCGTTGCACTAAAGAATTAAATCTTGGTAAGTCATGGACACCAACAGTAAAGCCACATTCATTATCTAACATGTTGGATGCAATTACCTGGTTAGCCCAGCAAGCTTTGTACGGAAGTCATTAAACTCCTTCATGGGAGTTTCTGCATCAAGGTAGACTTGGAGCTCCTTTTCTGCACATTGGTGGAGCCGCTCTAACCCAGACTCAGCCTCACCTAAAGAATCAAATGCAGGCAATTTTTTGAATGAATAGGACACACTCAATAACTAACTCTGATCATCAAAAGAAAGAATTATGAACCTTGCAAATATTCAAAGAATTGCCTTTTGGCATGCTCATGCTCAGGCAGGTAATATCCATATGCATATGTCCACTTTAATACTCGTCTACATTCCACAATCTGCATAACAAAATCTTAGATCAACTTGGAAAAATGGTTACAATAAAATGATAAATGCCAACCTTCAAAAATTATTACTAATTTAAAGCCTACCTGTAACCAGGCTTCTAATATGAACTTGAGCTGGGACTCAGGTTGGCTTTGTCGGTCGCTCAACTTCTCAAGCTGCCAAAATTTTAAATGTGATTATCACAAGGTGCAATCCTTACAATAAGATCAGCAAGAACCATTCTTCTAAATTAAAGAAATTGTAGATGACTTGAACATCAAGCATGACCGTGCTAGTAGCTATGGCATTCTCAAAGGGCTTCAAATGCAATGTCTTTTCTTTAGATAGACAAACAGTTGAACATAGTCCATTATATGTTTAAAACCCAAATACATGTTATCTTGATTAAGAAATGCAAATAATTTTTCAAAATCGCTACTATGCTGAAATAAAAGTTGAAGCACAAAAACTGCAACAAAATTATGTACCTTTTCAGTTTGCATACTATGTAGATCTGCAAGTGCCTTCTGCCTTGACTGCCAATAACCAAAATGTTAAAATCAGTGAAAAGTGCAATTGAATAAACAGAAGATTATATGAATTAAGCAATCGAGAAGTAGAAACATGCATCTGTACATCTTATGAATATATAGCAGTATGCTTAATAAGCTAAACCAAAAGTAAACATTAAATACAGAACCGAATGAACAAAAATAACTTATAAGCAAGCAAAATCAATCTAAGAAGAAAAAATCTTTCTAAACTGCTAAATAACACATCTCTTTATGCAGTGAAAAAGACATGAAATTGAAAAAAAAAAAAAAAAGGACCAAAAAAAATGGCTATGTAACCAGAACAAGTAGTGTTATCATTTTCATTTTTAAGAAGAAAATTTCATAAGGTAGATAAAGAAGGGAGGTCCTTATATATGGTATCAGCCTATCAGGTAAGCCAATAGATAACAACTCTAGAACTGTGAAGGTTGAAAGTTAATAGTTTGCAAGTTTTGATGAAAGAAATACCAACAACAGCATCATTCACCAACTTCAAAGTGTCACATTCAATGTTTTAATAAAAAGAAGAAGAAGAAGAGGGAATCTAGCCCAGGCTGGGTGGTCTAGGAATGGATATGGGCTTGATAGGCAGAGACCCTTTCGGCCATGCTGGCTTTGAAACAAGCTTTGGGCTTATCTTGAGGAGAATCAGGTTGGACTTCGCCTTGAAATTCAAACTCCAAAAAACTTCGCCCTAAAATTCAAACTCGAAAAAACTTTCAGTCTATTTTGGGTCTAGCTTCAGCTGAATCTGAAGGCCAAACCCAAGACAGCCTAGCCGCCTGACCTAAGCACACCCAACTCCATTCCCCTCTACTCTTTCTATCCCCGATCCGTAAAACCATCCCTTCTCCCATCTCTCCTCTCCTTCCCCTGCACTCCCTATCTCTCCCAATCTCTCTCTCTCTCTCTCACTCACTCCTCTCTCCCCACTCTCTCCCTCCCTAGGACCCTTCTCCCCACATGATCTCTCTCTCTCTCTCTCTCTCTCAACCTCTTAACCTTGCTCCCTCTCATTTGTTGCCGACAAGAGGTGCTCTCTCTTCATGTGGTCAGGCATAGATCAAGCCTGCCCAACTAGGTTTCAGGCCGTGCTTGCGTGTTTGGGATTGGGACAAACCTAGAAAAGATTTTTGGCCAAGGCCCTAGCATGAAGGCCCAAAAAATATTTCCAGGCCCAGCTGGGGCCACAAAGAAACCCAACTCGGCCCAACATTGTTCTAGGATTCCAACCCTATCCCGACCAATTTTTATTGGGCTCGGGCTAAGATTCTTGTCCTGACAAGCTAGGACTAAGCCAAGAATTTAGGCCCGACTTAAAATTGAAATGTTGCTTGAGCCCAATAAGTTTTAATCTAGCCTAGCCTAATATAAATGAATATATAATTCATATATTTTAATAATCTAAAAATTCTTAAAATCTAGATCTCTAATTCTAAAACCTGAATCCCAATCCTGAGCAGTTTCCCTCCCTTCTCTTTTGGATGATGCCCCACTCTCCTCTAAGCAATGACCACTGGCACCATTAGAAAGCAACCATCAAAGAAACCCAACATTAGGTACCGCTCCTCTCTCTACCAACTGTCCCAACTGTGAGCTGCTCTCGCCCCTCCTCCCCCCGCAAAAAACAAAGCTCATCTCTCCTCTCTATTTTCTCCCTGTTCCTCCCTCCTCTCTCCTCTCACCCTCCCTTATTCCTCTCTAGCTCTATCTCTCTCTCATGGATGACACTAGGTAGAACAGTCAAACCCAATTCTAGAAGCAATAACATAGGGCTTAAGTTTGGCCCATTGGGGTGGGTCAAGCTAAGCAGAATTTACCCGCACTTAACTGGATCGAGTCATGCCATCAAGCCAAGCACAATCCCTCCCCCCCTCCCCCCCCAACCACTTTACATAAAAGTAGGTAGGTTCAAGCTCAGAACCTTTCCTTTTCCACTGAACCAAGTTGAAGCTGCAAATTTCAAGCCTGGGTCTTGATCGGGCCAGGTTTAGGTTGGTTATTTGTATTTATTGGACACGGGTCCCAACCCACTGAATGCTCAGGTCTAGTTTCAACCATAACAAAGCCCAATGCCAATATTAGAGGATCCTCATAATAGTGAGGGATCCTTTCCTGTGACAATCTAGAATCATGCTTTATAACAATTTTATCTATATTAGAATGAACGCAGTAAACCTAAAATCTCAAAATTATAGTCCCCAAGTGCATCTTAATTGAGAAAATTAGAAAAGATGATAAGGATAATGGAAAGCATTTAGAGTATGCAGTTCAGTTTCTCGACTAGCAAGCATAAGCATGGAATGACTAATATTCAGTGATATCTTAACTACACTCTAAATCCTTGAAAAGTGCGTAACATATAAAGCACTTGGATAGTAAACTCCAATGGTGAGCTCTTTAAGGAAAAACCAATATCTTGAGAAATAGTACATTATATGACTAAGCCAACACCTTCATGAAAATAACAATATACTATCAATAAAAAGCTTTCCAGTATATCAGTTAAAAGTTGAAACCTGTGAAACAAGTTTTTCAAAAATATAGTTGTAGCGAGCCACCATCAAGGTGTGAACTCTGGACCTATCCAAAGAGAAAACCCTTAGGAGAGGGGTTCCTATCGTTGGACTCTAATCCCACGGACGAAATATGTGAAACAAGACGCATGACTTATGTACAAAGGGAAAGTGCATTTTTTAAGATTTAAGATGTCCTGTTTGACTTTATGATTGATGCAAATGCAAGAATATAATGGGTATTATACATGAGTATGTGTGTGTGCGTCTATGTATGTTTATATTTCTATATACATGTATATGTGAATACAAATGTAATAATATAATTATTCTCTAAATGGACTGCCTGGAAGCAAGAACAAGCAATTAGAACAACAAGCCTGAAATAGAAATAAACATATCCAAGCAAAAGGGAAGTTTATCGATAAAATTAGCTTCTCAGCAGAACTGGCTGCATCAAATTCATCACTATTTATTATGGATTCAGACTGGATTGGCCCAGCCCCAACCTGCATATTTAGATGGGATGGGATATTCTTAGCTTGAGCAAAGCTCGGGTCACAAGTCACAACATTCAGGCCCAACTGAAAATCAGGAGGCCAGAGCTAGGCCAGCAATTTGTGAACCCAATGGCCCAGCCTAGGCCAGTTAGCACATGGTTCTTATAGTATGCACTATGCAGTATGTAAATTAGGTATCTCCATCGCAAATACAGTATTACTCAATGCACCAATCTAGTAGTTTTTTCCAGTTGTGGAGGAAAGCAGGATCAGACTTTGATTTAGGAAATGATTCCTCTCTAGTTCACGAGCATTGTCCAAACTGACATAGAAAGTATGATTGCAACCTGAATTCAGATGTTGCATATTGGGCTATGCTTGGCCCTGACCAAAATGTCTCCTAATACAGGCTGAACTCAAAATAACCTCTAACCTGACCCAACAAGCCTGATGTGCATTTCTATTATTCATGCACCCCAAGAAGCAAAGCAATTCAGTATGCAGAATGGCTTAGCCAGCAAATGAGGTATGCATTCTTTACTCAAGATGCAAAATAATGCTAAATGCAACGTCAAAACACAAGCTGAATAAGTATTAATTTCACTATTTAGTTTAGTCAGTGTTATACAATCTGCAGATAAATACATGCAACTAGTCATGATACTTCAATTTTGGAACCATAAACAGCAGCTGATGTGTAAAATATAAATTAGCATGCAACATTGCGACCAATAAAATCTCAGGTTAGTAATATCAGGAACTAAAAGATGCCAGATACAAAGAAAAGAAATGTCAAAACTACAGCCCAAGGAAAAGATAGAATATCTGGAAAGTTACGTACTGACTGATTCGTGGCCCATCGCTCATAATAATGTGTGTATCTCTCAAGAGAGTTTTTAGCCATTTCTCTCCTCCTTTCAGATTCATCATACTGAAGCCATTTATGAAGTGACAAATGTGATATTTAGCATCCTTATGAATCGGAAATGCAGTTTATCATGCAATGAGAAAACAAGACTGGTGATTGATAAGCATACCACCCCCTCCTGCTTGGCCGCTTCATAACGATTGCAAGCATAGAAACCACCAGTTCTCTCCCCATGTTCTGACCATGCACCAAGACATAACCTGCAATCACATTTAAAAGAGTTTTAAAAAAATAGAGTGAAACTAAGAAAAATTTAAACCATAGAAACTACCAATTTGAAGATCTTACCAGCAAAACTCAAATTTACAAGGAGGTGTACATGTAATATGCATGCACCCCTGGTTTTTCTCAATGGGACGCTTGCACTTTGGACAAGGCTTGGAATTAGCTAATATCCTGGAAAATAGAATCAGCACCGCATATGAATAAAAAAGACAAAAATGTGAAATATTATAGCAAATTTGTTGGAAATAATATCAGATAATTGGTAATACTGCAAACAAGGAGCATTGTTCAAGAATCAATAATGCAAAACCAGCCATCAAGCGAAAAGGAACTAAAAAGGGACCCTTCGCCTAGAAAGAAAGTGAAAGCCTCGAAGGTGAGAATTTGAGACATGTGTATGCATTTAGTTTCACAACCTCATACTTGTCAATTGATATAAAAGAGTAGGTGAAAGGTTAAAATCTAATGTAAGTGTAAACATAAGTTTCATGGAAACCAATGTATATTGATTGATCACATGAACCAATGATCATAAATGCCCATCTGGCAGATCTCAGCCTTGACGATATGTAGAACCAAGACTCGCAAGCTTGGTACTAGACCCCATATCAGTATCACATTGGTACAATGCTGGTACGTTCCGTATGTGGGTCAGTTTGGTATACCAACACTCGGTGCCCCCCCTATACCGACTATCTGTTTGGTACTTGTACAGTATGTATGCCTAGTATAGGGTGGTATCTATTGGTACTCCGAACCTTGTGTAGAACCAATACGACAGAAACAACTATGATAACCCAACTATTTAATTGCTAATAACAGGACCAATAAATGATAAAAGATAATATAAATTAAAAAAAAAAGCATTTGATATCACTTATAAAATCTCCCAATTCAAAAAAGAAGCTTTCAAGCATGGTTCACTGAACCACCCTGAACCGGATGGTTGGGGACGTGCCAAACTATACTGGTGGCTAATCGATACGGTTTGGACATTTGATTCAGAATGTTAGCAAAGTCCAGAATGCCGATGAAAATAGTGCAAAAGAAAGAGCAGAAGAGGGGAGGAAAGGAAAAGAAAAAGTCGACAGCGGCCCACCGAGGCCGCCGAGGACCGCCGAACCTCTAAATCTCCATGATTCTCCATGAGATGGGAGAAGAAAGAGAGATAGAGAAGAGAGGAGGGAGGGGAAGGTCGCAAAGAGGCCAACGGAGGGCGACAGGGTGGCCGTTGTAGCCATCGGATGGCTCAAAACACCCTTGCGGCCACCGCGGGTATGAAACAGGGGCTTCGCCCCTGTTTCATTGGATTTTTTAAAACATCCGATACACAGTAAAGCCAGCAATGGGTTTGTCTTCACTATATATCAGATTTTTGCCCCTATTTCGAACAGCGGCGGCCGCATAGGTGTTTTGGGCCGTCCAGCGACCCTCCTACTGCCTCTCCGCCACCTTCCCCTCTCTCCTCTCCCCTCCCCCTCTCTATCGCTCTCTTCTCATTTTCTCTCACGGAGAACCATGGTGACCAGGAGGCCTCGGTGGCCTCCAAGGCCCTCAAGTGGCCACCACCAGCCTCTCTTTCCTTCCCTCCGTCTCCCCTCTCTCTCTCTCCCTCCCCTATTCATCCTCCTATTTCCATGTCAATTCAAACCCGGTACGGTCCGATAGGGGGGCATACCGACTCGTACCGCTGGCCAACCCGCACAAGGTCTGGTTCCAAGTCGGCGATCCTTGCTTTCAAGTATAGCGGGAAAAATCAGACTTAAACACAATACATTTTGTGAGCATAGTATGACATGTTATATGCGATAAAAAAACTCTCTTAAATGTCAAAAGAAAAAATTGAAAGGGTCAAAAGTCACATAAAATGCACAATTTAGCATTGAAATGATGAATTATATCATAGCCCTTAAGAGTTGCCGAAACTGTTGTATGTTGATTTATTTCAGAATGATAATTCTGGTGAAAAGAAATCATCAGAAACTAGCAAGGACAGAAATCATACTTGAGGAACCAGAACATAATTTGCTAGAGAATTTAAAACATAAGCACAACAGAGTGATGACACCAGCCAAATTATCAAATTTAATCAAAATCAAATGATATATGTACGAGTTTTAAGTAACAGAAAACCTCAGCAGAGACAACATAGCATATTTTGATCAGCTGTCAGTAATACCAGATATCATAGCATATTTTGATCAGAGATCACTGGTCAGTAAGAGCAACAGTAGAAGTAAAATAGACACAGAAAATTTGCACAATGGACGAGAGCTTAGTAACAGTATTGCATAATTCAATACAACATTAGGTATAAGTTTTAAGTTGGAACTTTGAAGTAACATAAAATTTCAGTAAAGCACATTACAAGATATTCTGGTCAGTATGAAGAAGAAGATGATGATGATGATGATGATGATTTTTCATGTACCCTACCAGTTCATATTTTCAGACTCTGCACTATTCTTCAATATCCACTTTGCTACTGTGCCACAGTCCACAGGCCGATGAGCTTCCTCAGTACACTGCATTTTGTATTTGAGCAACTCAAAATGTTATGTGGTAGCATAGAATAGACAACATTATGGAAACAATATTGCTAACTTTGTTGGTTAGTATATACTCACATTCCAACAAAAGTTGTATGAACAATTGCAACAAACATCATAGCTTCCACTACCCATCACAAATTCCACTGCAAACTCACAACCAGGAGCAGGACACCATTTCGTCTATGCAAAAATAAAAAATAAAAATTTAAGGTAAGTAGTGGAAAAGATTAAAAAAAACAAAGGTTATCTCCACTCCAGGATATCACAATTAAGCAAAAGCTTGCTAAGAAATATAGACACGTCAAAATGATAGTTAATCTACAAATATTTTATCAAGATTTCAGAAGAGACCAACAAAGCACAAGTAGCATTTGACAACTGACGTAAATAGTCAGAAGAAAGTCAGAAAATAATGCTAATGGCTAAAAACAAATGACAACTTATCAATTAACTGCATTCACATGGAAACACAATTTCAGCTCAATGGTCATGCAAATAACTCCCAGTGAGAACCTAAACATGTGACACTATGAATAAGTTTTGAAAAAAAAAAAAAAAGAAAATGCATAGAGCAAGAATGATGTACAGGGATCAGATTTTATGTTTCCATGTGTTTTATCAGTGCTGTTCCCAAGTAAACATCAGATAACAAAGGGGGAGAGTGATTAGAAATCATATACCAAAATGAAATAGGATATATTACACTTCTAAGACAAAACATTTCTCCATATTCCTGCATGCAATAGGTTTTGCTCAAGGTGTATTTGATTTCAGGCATGTATGAAATCATAAGGAATTTCACATTCCTAAATGTAAAAGCAGTGCGTATAAGTACCAGTTCTCAACTTTTTAGTGCAGCACTGAGTTTAATCTAAGAAATGACCACAATTTTGGCACATTTGTAAATGGCTATCCGAAAGTGAAGGAGAGGTTGGGCAAAGGGTGAGGTGAAAGCCTTAGAGCTGGGGGTTTTAGGGATGAAATCAGGTCTCTCTCTCTATCTCTCTCTGTGTGTGTGTGCGCATGTTTCTGTCTATGCCCGCATACACATCGGACTTAGGGTGAAGGGGGAAGAATGCGATTGTGTACCAATGGTAAGGGACCTAGAGCTCCCTCCATTGCTCCCTTGAAGAAAAGGAAACATGATGAGGAAGGTCTGGTATCCCTCACGTGCACTATTTTTTTGGGTGAGCATGTCCAAGTACGACTAAAATTTGCAAATCTACCCCAACCAGATATATCCCATTCACTCACACAACCAAGTCAAGTTAGACCAGCTCCCAGTCTATGAAAGATTTGACATATGGGCAACCATAATAAGTACTTGATAGTATGACTAGTCAGGCCAGGTTGGGCTACAATTTAGTCATGTGTACAGCCAATCCAACATGTCAAACCTACGGTTTTAAACCTCGTGGGATGAGACTATCCCGGTTTTTCCATGAAATAGGATGCACTGCCATCCTGCCCTATCCTGACACTTAGGACAGAGAATGTCCCAATACGTCCCGATCGGAATGCTGGGACGCTAGCTAGACGTTCCTATTCAGACACATGAGATGGTACCTCATTCCGATGTCCCACTGTAACCTAATCCCTTGGTCAAACCTAGAGCGATGATTTGGTATCTAGAGAGATGATTTAGTGTCATAGAGCCCAACAAGAAGGATAGATAATATGAAGCAAATAATACTTGGAGTTGGAGATTTACGGTGTCTTGTAATACTGAAATTGAGTGGAGACATAATGTGAAAAGCAAGATATCTGGGAAAGATAAGGTAAAATGTAGGTCATGGAAGCAAAGACAAAATGTATGGCCCAATATCATTTCGACATAGTTTTTTTTTTTTTTCCTTTTTTTGCTTATTTTCATTCTTACTCCCAATAAGGTGGTTAGCTATGCATATTAAAGATGACATAACTCAGCTGGGGAATCATTATGCAACATGAATTGGATGTATAGCTGAAAAAGGTGAGCCCTTTTTATGCCGGAAAAAAATTATGTATTATAACTTTGTTCTGATGATACCACAAAAGTCCTAGTCATCCCTGGGAGCACAAAATTGTCAAGTACTAGTATTCTTTTAGTCCGAAAAAAGGACACCGCAAGCAACCATCAGGTGCATATTTGTCCTCTAAGAATCATACAGTTGCCCCATATATAGCAAGCATATTGTTTAATTTATAGCTCAGTATCTTATTAGCATTTGGTAGTTGACTTGGAAAAAAAAAACACTGATTACTCCTTCAACCAGTGAGCTTAACTTCTTCACTTCATGTGGTCAGCAATCAAGAAAAGAGAACATAGATGATGAGTTGCAGAGATAGGCAACAATGTAGTGGCTAAATCACAAACATTATATTCCTTGTCGGCTACCTTTGCGTTCTATCAACCCTCTCGCACACCTTGCATGTGGGGAAAGGTCTCTTCTTTAAACTGTTCTTGGAACCAACCACAGAATTTGACATAACATAGCTACCTTTTTCATCTACTCTATCTATTTCATTTCCCTTCTTCAATTCCTATTTGTTTTCCACTTATTCTTTTTCTTTGAAACAAACTAAAGGAAAAAAATGCATTATGAGATGGCACAGTAATTTTTCAAACTTTTTTCTCAAATTGATTATACATATTCAAGGCACCCTTTATTTACAATCAACTTTAGTAACCTCCTCATCCATAACTTTACTTTCACATAAACATAATGACCATTCTTCTTTCTTTGACACAAGTATACTGTAAAAAAAAACAAGCCTAATCTCATCTCTCCATTGGGATGAGCATACAATCCATAAAATGGTCCAACTGTCCAAGGCTTTATAATTTTGCAAAAGTACACCTATATCAGTGTCCTTCATACACAACTTGCCCAACGAGCTAGTTGGCTAATGAAGATCTCAAGCCTCCCTTTTTCAAATGCCCAAAATGCAGCAGAAGCATGATCAGAAATTAACAAAGATGGGCTTTAGGAGCTATATTTGCAGGATTGTCTGAGAATTTTTTCAGAGCCACTCTTTACTGAAACTGATGAGAGAAGACAAGCTATTGTGGGGTATGGTTTGTGCCTTTGGAAAAACAAGGATAACTTGGTGATCCAAGGTACAAGAATTGAGAGGAGGAAGATAGCTTGTCAGAAGATCCTTCTCACAGAAAGATATATTAACATAAATGGGACGAAAAGGTGTTTTCTGAAAAGGGAAGTTATTAAACAAGTATACTGACATTTGCCAAAGCCTGCTTGGGCAAAGGTGAATTTGGATGACTCCATAAGGTGGAGATGTTGACACGGTAGCCATTCGACTGATGCTTAGACATGACTCTGGAAAGCCAATTCGAGACATAGCAAATCAGCATTAAAATATAAATAAGCAACTTGCAGAATTGTTTTACAATAGGAGATGCTTTGCAACTAGCAGACAGACTAGAAAAGATTTGACTAAATCCAATATTTCAATAGCATGTATGAACTTGATTTGTATGTCTAAATAGATTGTGAAACACAATAATTGAAATGATTCTTGGGTCTGCCAATGACATCATCTAACGAGTGAATGGTTCTCTCATGGTGGAAAATGAGAAATATACGCATCCACATTTTTCGTATCACCATCTTCACCTCAATGTAATAAGCCGAAAACACATAATAGCATATAGCAAGATAAACATTTTCACAAACAGTTTTTCTTTAAAAAGAATGGGAAAGTTTTGATAATGAGGTTTGCAAAGAAGAAACAACAGTCAGAACTTTATTCATCTGTATCAAGTATATATCTAACATAACAATGAGTCTGATCTGTCAGATGATACTGGCAGCTCTCTTCTTCAATTTTCTACAACCTGTCCAATCAGTGGACTATATAGAAAATAAACAGATTTTTTAACCTCACCTTTTATCTCCCATAATAATATAAAAGTTAGTTTTCAATCTATGCTTTTAGCAGATGGCAGTGTCATGAATATAATTCCTTTTTATTTTAGTTTCAGATAGTGGTAGTAAGATGAGAAGAAATGGAAGAGAAGCGTATTCTGCACTCTGCAGACTCCACATGTACCTTTCTGTTATCTTCAACATAAGATCTAAGAAAGTAACGCAGGTACTTCTTTTTATCTTCATCGGTAGCTAAGACATTAATCATGTCTTGACCAACAGCAGCACCACATGATGGATCAGGGCATCGCAACATTAAGCATCCTGGGCCATCACTTATTGATGTACTCATATAACCTGCAGGTGAAAACTTAAGATGACCCTTTGTTTGGTACAAAAACTAAAGATGAACCTTTAAACAATACATTGGACCAAACAAAAAATGAAAGATAACTGCTCGGGAATATAGGATGCAAGTCTATGTCATGAACCAAGTCCTGCCAATCAGGATTTTAATTCAGAGTTAATTCTATATTTCAAAGAGGGGAAAACAAAAAGAGAGGATTTTTTCAGGTATTGTTACAATCATAAAAAGCCCAGAAATGTGTGCACAAAAAACTGCTTAATGATTCCACAAGGAAACATAAAAGAGCAACTATAATCAGGATTAGAACCGATGCACATTTCCTAGACATACATATCAATGAAGAAAAAGAATTAAAATGAAAACTCATTCTCTTGATTTTAAATGAGTCATTCCATGATTTAGTTATAAAGAGCTTGTCAGAGGTTATTTACATATGAAAAATGATGGTGCCCTCTATGTAACCTCTTTGCCACTTGGTGATTAATATCTTGCAGAGCATTAAATCTAACTGGGATGAGGGGGACAACATAACGCTCGACAACTAGTTGCAGAGTATAACCTTGACAACTGGGATGAATTTGTAGAGATATTTTTAAACATAATCACCATTTATCTCTATGATAAAAACATCATAAACTGGCCAAAGTTCCAGTAGAGTAACATCAATACAGGTGCATCAAAACACGAACTGCTAAAACTAAATACAATACCATGTCATTCAAAAGCACTAACAGCATTTCTGAAATTATGTCATGGATCACTTTTACCATTCCAAAAATTATAACTTTGGTTTCTATCATGTTTATGTGGAGAGGCATCATTGCAGTAGAGTGAAAATCATTCTACCCAAGAAGTCTGAAATATTCAAAATTACATTGTTGGAATAAGGGATTTTGAGACTAGTTTCATGCACAGCAATCTGCAGTGTTTTGAAGTGCTAAGCATAGTGTTGCATATGCACCTACATATATGAATGTCATCCCTTGACTGCATTGCATTGCCTATATGCAGTTACAATATGCAGTCATACTGCAAATTGTCCAAAGGCAATCCACTTACCACTATACAGCAGAATATATGGCCACCTTAGTATTGTATACCTAATACATGAGCCTGCTAGCATTTTAGAGCCACATATACAGCCACTCTTATGCGGCCACAAGCAGGGTAAGCAGGTTCAAGCTGATGGTTAGGTTTGATCTAGTTTTCAGATGGATCTGATATGGGTATTGATAATGTTAAGATAAATTATTTATAAATATTGCTATTAGATTTAGGTATTAAGCAATAAACACTAATTTTGGTTATCATTGTTATTAACATTAGGGTTTTTTGCATGTATACTTTATAAATATCTGATATTGTGTGCCCTCACAAATTTACTATTTGTGTATTACCCTTATAAATTATTCTTTTTGCATGGATACCCATATAAAAATCAGAAATTGCATGTCTACCCTTGTAAATTTACTAGTTGCATGTGTACCCATATAAATTATTTCTTTAAATACATATGTATATATTATATTATATTATATTATATTATATTATATATATATATATATATAGACACACACACACACACATATAATATATTATGATAAGATAAAAGGCACGGTATGTGTGATGCAGAAAACTGAAGCCAACAAATACATTTCAAAAACTCTATGCTACCAAATAATATCCTACAGATTCTGGATAAACAAACCTCTCCAGCATGCACCACAAAAATGATGACCACAAGCAGCAGCACTCATGTTATTACGGGGATAGTCTTCAAAACAAATGCCACAAGTCAGCTGCCACAAAAGCAAATAGTCTATAAGAAGCAGACAAAAATGAATTAAATAATAAACAGAGTTTATCCAACACTACAAAAATATCCTGTCTCAGATATATAAATTGAATTGTGTCATAGGTAAAAGCTTAGATAATCAATGTATCTGACTTACTTCCCGAGCATTCAGCATTTCCACTGGATTCTCCAACAAGCCAACAGCCTTCCGAACATTTTCTTCATCTGCAAACCATTCATCATGCACCTTACTGACACTCCTGTATACTCAAGAAACAAATATTTCAGACTAAAGAATTAAAGTTGAATATTAAAAATAAATACATTTCTCATGCCGAGACGAAAGATGGTAGACATGATAACAATAGATGATGTGTTTTATGAGATTATATAAACCTCCAATTATCAAACAGAAAAGTTACAAACAAATGTATAGCATTTTGCATTCACAACTTTGTATTATTTTCTATGATACATGGACCCCCTTGTGTACCCTTGATTAACCACACTCAACATTTAGATCTGGCTATGGTTTGACATTTTGATACAGCTCTGCAAGAAGAAAACCTTAGATATTGGAAGGATCCAGCACTTAAAAGAATACACCCCGAACTGAATGCTACATCAGTCCATGGAAAATAGGTCACTTTAACTTATTAATGTGATGCACCATCTCACTATTGTAACAGCATTTTTACTTAAGCCAATTTTGTCAGCCTTCCTTTCACCAAAACTGGTATAGAAGTTTTCATTGTATAGAAATTTTTGGATGATTTTTTATGTTCATTAAAAAGAAAGACAAACTGTAGTCATATAGATAACATAGTGATCTAAAGAAGCATGAGAAATTCCAAAAGGTACATCATTAGCAACAGTAATTGAGATAGTGCATCCAGTAGAAAAGAGAAGGTGCAACAACTGTCTTCTGCTTGGAAATACACGAGTACAAAAAGTATATCACCAGACATACTAGTTGAGAAACAACATCTGATAAAACGAGAAGTTGCAACAACTATCCTTTGTTTGGTAATACACAATATGTTAAAAAAGAAAGAAGAAATAAGTGGACTCTTTGAAAAATTTTAAACTATTTGCATGTCTCTCATGATCTTATCATTATTATCTCCAATAACTTTAGAGTTTTGACATCAAACTATTATCTCCTCATCCTTGAAAAGCTTATACATAATACTAAAGGCATCTCAATAGCTTCCTAAAGTTTCACACCCTCCCACTAGGATAAATGATATGTTGATCATAATCTTGAATATACCATTGCATAGACAACCAGACAGGCTGTTCCATCTCTATCCTACTTCAACTATGTGTACCCCAGAATTTAGCCGCAGGGCTTGCTCCAACACATGGCAAAAAATGCAGGCTGAGCCCGACAGTATCGAATGTTCTACAGTACATGCAAAGAGGGATTTGCATCCAATAATTGCACATTATTAACGAAAAGGCAGGTGATTTTTTTTTTTCTGGAGGGGAGGGAGTTTATCACGCATGTTCAATGAAGATAGTGGTAATCTAAAACAAATAAAGCTAAAGACCATCAAAACGGAGACTTCAGACATTCCAACTCCTAAAAGTCCAATAAAAAGGTGATGTGGCAACTGATCACACAACGAAGCAACACAAGTAATCACTTCACATGCAATGGAAGGTCTTCGATTGAAGAAACTTTAACCAACTAAGCATGCCTTTTCCATTCCTATTAGAGGGAATTTTGTGCAAGGGTTATGGCACAAGCAAGCATGTCAATAGAATCAGCCAAACCGTAAAGAGCGGAGGTTACCATAGAGAGTCAAGGGTAGAACCACCCTCCAAAGTATGGTTTGCCAAACCAGACGGTTCGGGGCATGTCAAACCATACTAGCGGCTAACCGGTGCAGTTCGGATGTCTGATTTGAAACATGGTGAAAACAAAGTGAGGGAGAAGGAGAGAGAGAGAGGAGGGAAAGGAAGGAGAGAGGAAGCCCAGCAATAGCCCATCGAGGTTGCCGGAGGGCCGCCAAGATTCCAAATCTCGCGGTCCTCCGCAAGAGAAACTGAGAAGAGAGAGGGGGGAAAGGAGGAGAGAGGAGGGAGGAGAAGGCGAGGGGAAGCCGCTGAAGGGCAGTCGCGTGGCCGTCGGGCTATCCAAAACCCCTCACAACCGCTGCAGGTTTGAAACAAAAGCTTCGCCCATGTTAACACACAGTGAAGCCGGCAATCTAATAAAATCCGACAAAACGGGGGCAAAGCCCCTATTTTGAACCCACGATGGCCGTAGAGGGGTTTTGGGCCACTCAACAGCCATGGCAGCCATCTGATGACCCTCCGACGGCCTCCCTGCCGCCTTCCCCTCCCTCCTCTCCCTCTCTTCCGCCACTCTCTATCTCTCTCTCTTCTCAGTTTCTCCCGTGGAGAACCATGAAGCCCGGAAGGTCTCAGCAGCCCTCTAATGGCCACCGCAGGCATATCTACTAGCCTCCCGTTCCTTCCCTCTCTCCCCCTCCTCTCTCTTTCTCTCTCTTTTCCTCCCCCGTTTCCATATTGATTGGGGCCCAATATGGTCCAGTACGAGGGTGTACCAATTCGTACTGCACTTCCACTTGGGCTTATTAGCTTTCTATCCTTTTATTCCCTAATGACCACTATACTTTTGCTAGAAACTGTGAAGTGCTCTTCACCGAGGGAACAAAACCCACATCACCTGGTTAGCTGAGAAACAAGTCAAACAAATATCACCCTCGAGTCAATTATACGACCACCAGATCATAATATTTTTAAGGGACTTGGTCCATAGACAAGTCATTCTGCATCAACACCAATAGAGATTATATATGTTATCCACAATCCAAATCCACTCCACCAAGATGTTGGCATGATCCATCCTCAATAAAATACAATCCCCACAACTGACTTCCTGTATAATGAGGCAGCGGTAATCTTCTTCATGCCATTCCTTGAATCGCATACACCTCATCTTAGAGTTCCACCGAATGAAGGCAACAGCAAGATTGGTGAAATGGTCTTTGGGGTGGAAGACAAGGGGATCAGTGGTGGAGACAGTGAGAAGGTCAGAGAAGGCAGCAGAAGAGGTGGAAGTGAGGATGAGGAGGGAAATCTTGAAAAGCTGGTAAGGAGAAGGGTGGCAGTGGTGAGCACCACAGAAAGGTAGTTGATGAGTTTTAAGGGGAATATAAGGCAGAAACTCAGAAAGGAAAAGGGAAAAGAGAAAAAAGCTATTCTTAATGAACACTTAGAATTTTGGGTTCAGTGTCGGGTAAATTCAGCATTGGCAAGTGTTGCTAACATGTGTTCCCACTGGGTGAACTATAGTGTAAGTCTTGGGTCCCATGAGGATCGTATGTCCATATTTGCCCCCACCAATGTGCCAGTTCAGTTCCACGACCATGATGCAATTATGGTATGCGATCACCCTCCCAACCAAGAATCCCATCCTGGAGCTCAACTTGTCACTCCCCAAGTTCAAAAGTCCTTCTCAATTAAGCTCCACAGTACCGAGTAGGAGATGATACTAATGTTACTCTAGTCTGATACTTTGAGAGAAAAAAATAGATAGTCTGGATCTTTGACCAAAAGGAAAGGGTGAAGGGTGAAGGGAGAAGGGAGAACAGAGAGCTGCCCAATAGTGTAAGAGACCGTGACCGCTCATGGCAAATTAACTATTCAAGAGGAAGAAATTGTGCCTCCAAGCCACATTCCGAAATCCTACATACCACAACCAGACATCAGGTAGACTATAGACCTGCAAGATCCAAAGGTGAGTGCCAGCATTAAGCACAATTTATTTTACATATTTACTAGATAAAAGAAGACAGTTATGTGTAGTCTCACAGTGAAATTAGGTCTTAAACTCAGAGTTCTCCTGCTCTCTTGATCGTCATTGAAATTGATGATAAGACACACTATTGTGCTGCATTTAAAAGGCTACATTCGTATCGAAGGCTCAAATCATTTAGGTCAAGTTAGGCAGCATAAAAAGACAATATTAGCACTCTTTTATTTCCTTTTTCCTTAAAAAAATGTAACTAATTAGATTTAAAGAGGTGAATATAATGCATTGGCTCAATTACAACTCCATAGATTTTTAATAAAAATACATTATAAATTTAAAGAGATAAAAGTAAACTGAGGTCAACTACAGTTTTTCCTTTTTTTTTCAACTTGATTCTTATATATTCTTATTTTTCAGCAATTTTACAATTTTCCTCTTTTCGCACATTTGGCAAGATGCGAAAGTGCTTCAACCTAAAAATAGTCTACTTGAATCCAAATTTAGACTGAAATGTCCCCCCTTAAAAGTTGGACATCCAAACAAAGAAAATGAATATTTTCACATTATTAACCATGCTTTATTGCTGTCCTATATGAGCATACAAAGAAAGTGTCCACCACAAGCACCTAAAGGAATCTTGCATGACTGAAAGTACTTCTATCAGAAACCTCAATAAAAATATACAAAGTGATATTCCACTTCTATGAACTGAACTCTCTTACCAGTTAAAATAGCGCAAAAGGATGAATGCTGCAGATCTTGATATTGAAAGTACTGTAGACACCCTGTTTATGTCTTCGTCTTGATGCAGCCGTATATCAGCTTCGCTCAAAACAGCATAATTTTGCTGAAATTATAAATCAGCAAGATGCTTAATGAAACTAGATAATGATAGCATGTGTAAAAGAACCATAAATGGAACAATAGCATAAATGACAGCATATTCTCAGTAAATTTCTCACGCTCAAAAAACTTTTATTTGATTACGTAAACACCTTTCAAGAGAAGTTACAATTACTTACATATTTTAATTTGTACATATGCAAAATGAAGAAATACACTCAAATAAATATGATTAGATATGATTTTGAATAAGTAATAGGTAACCAAATGCAAGCATAACAAATCTTTGTCGCCTAGTTCTATCTTCACTGCCTCAGCAGCCCTGAGAAATCATTCCAGGTCTATCTCCTACTCATAGATGCTTCAAGACTTCCTTAGGCCCATGCCATAATTACTATTTCCAAGGGCCTGTATCATAACCATAACCATCCACCCTTGTCCAAAGTATTTGGAATCAAATTTATGGATCCATATAAATATCAATAGATATGATTTTGAATGAGCAATTAGTAACCAAATGCAAACATAACAAATCTTTATTGCTAAGTTCTTTCTTCACAGCCTCCTGTCACAAACTCACAACCCAAAAGCTTAAGCTATTAGGATGAGGATCGGCCCTGGCTAATAAACCCATATGGCGTAACATTTATTAGCCAATGTGGGATTATGACAATATCCCTCACTCAACCTCATGACGCCCTCATCGTGGTTGGCTCCTACTCGAGAAAGGGGGTACCCACCCATGGCCCGGGTCCTACTCGGCACTATTGGATCCTCCTTGACTCTAGTATCTCCCGATGAGGGACCCACATGACTAATAAAGGTTGTGATGCACAATAGACCTAGCTCTGATACCACTCGTCATGGGCTCATAACCCAAAAGCTTAAGTTGTTAGGAGGAAGACTGACCCGGGCAAATAAACCTATGTGACACCCCTTTTATTAATCAATGTGTAACTATGGCACTCAACAACCCTAAGAAATTATGCCTCTCGAGACATTTTTCAAATTCGAAATTTCAATAACTTCTCACAAATTAGGGCATCAAGCAGCTTCGTTTGTGCAAAATAAGAAACAACAGATTTAATCTTTGAAAATTTCATTGTAAATGTAGTGAAAGTGAAATACTCATAAAAATGGTAGAGAGATCAAGAAGATGCAGCAAGATCATTTATCTGATCGGTTAGTCAAGCATAAGCTAGTTCATAGATCTTTGGGCTTTGATTACCAAGGAATTGAGTCTTTACAAATCAAAACCAACGATGGATACTCCATTGCTGTCATTTCATATGTATATGGTTACAACTGTTTATGTTCCACGTGTGCCTATGGTGTAGGCAGCTTTTTAGCCAGCATGCATCATCTTACAAGAATACAATTGGTGTAGAACAAAATGTCTTGGAACATGATAAAAAAATTATCCCATAGAGAATCGTATATTTTTTGGGTTTATACCAATGAACAAAAAAAAACAACTGGAGCAATGAATTAATAACTTGAATAAAAGAACAAGGAAAAAGAAAAGAAAAAAGGATTTCTCGCTCTAGATATGCTTAAAAAAAGGACCAGACTGCTTGCCAAGATTCCTATTCAGGGCCATCTTGGCCTTCTCTACCTAGCTTTTGGCCTAGCCATTCAACACTTCATTAACTTTTGCACGCTGAATGTCTGAATCAAATTATTTTCAAAGACGATAATCAAATTACATGCCAGCAGCAACTATAACGCATTGTGATATTTTACCTTAAAAGCTAATAAAAAACTTCTATTCCTATCATCCTCTAGAACTAACCCTTCTTTATTCATATCACTGTAACCACTCTAACTTTGTGTTGTTATACCACATATGTAACATCTGCTACTGATATAACTATGATAAGATATTAAGAAAGTCCAGTGTAACATAGCAAGGCTAGATAGGGTCAAATGCTAGAGCCATTGAACCAAAACATGTACCTTGCCGACATGCTCAAATCCTTCTTCAAACAAACCAAAGGTCATCAATCAATACACTTGCAAAGTGAGATGCTAAGCAACAATTTGTGAAATCCTATGCACAAATCTGGAGCAAATATTTAAAGCTGCTAGGGTGACTGAAATCCCATTCACTTTCAACGTACTATGCATGGCATTAGCAAGGTGAGATAAAGGATACAATCAATATAAATAAGCTAGAAATATAACGGGAAGGAAACAAAATCCATGTGATATTTATCATGCTCATCTTCCATATCAGAACATTAGCAGCTAGCACTCAGAAACAAGCAAATATGAAAGCAAATGCAATTTTGAAAAGCAGGATACCGTTCAAAAGGCTTGGAGGACATACCCTGAATGTAAATTATATCCAGCTGGTCCACTACATGAAAACATTACCCATGGGGAGGGGTAACTAACCAAGTTATTGATGAAAAAGAAATATGTGGAAAAAGTATTGCCTGCTTTTATTCACACAACAATGCAATGCTCTGTGCCAAACGATCAAAATCTTAAATTTATCATTCTAAGCCAATTCACGAATCAAGTCATTGAGACAGAAACAATCACACCGTAATTCCAACACAAATTAGCACAATCTTCCATTTGATTCAAGATATCACCTACTGCTAGCTCATCCATCAATAATTATCTCAAATCCAGCTCTAACATCAATACCACCAAACCTAAACGACATTGAAGCGAAGCAAGCAAGCACGCGCGATCAGAAGAAAAAGCCGACTGTTTCCTATCCCTTCACCTGCTGGCGATGGGAGGTGATGTCCTCGGAGCCGTCCGACTCGTTATCGACAAAATCGTAGTCGCCATCGCCATCGTCGCTGCCCATCGCAGTCTCCCCGCTGTAGAAGTCGTCGTCCAGGGACTCCAAATCATTCGCATCATGCATGTCGTCCTCAGAGTCCATCTCTCCCCACCGGCCCCCGATCCCCCGCCCCAGGCGCCCCAGAAACCCTAGAATTCCGCCGGAACGGGCGATTAGGGCTCGAATCGGGAGGATCGGGGCCGGAATAGGGAGGATCCGATCGATGGAGAGAGCGAGGAGATCGGATTTGAGGAAGAGAATGGTGGAAGATTGGAGGGGGGGGGCGGGTGGGGGCGGAATGGGAGCTGGGGTTTGGGTCTTGGATTTTTACTGGAAGGGAGGAATCTTGTGGGCTTTTTGCATAAAAAATAGAAGGGAGCAGAAGCAGGGGAAATGGGGGGTAAATGGTAACCAGTTATTTTATGCGATGGAGAAAGGCGAAGAGACCGATACACTCACTCGACCCTTTCTGACAAGTGCGCTGTTACCGTCTCTGGTCTTCCAAGTTCTCTCCAGCGTAAAGTATACACGGATCATCGTATAGATAATTCTTAACCGTTTTCGTATGTAATATTTTATACATACGTAAACGGGACGGGCCGGAAAAGCGGAGGACATTTGCAAGTATGTTTTTGAGATTTTTTATCGATTTAATATTTAATTAAAAAATAATTATATAAATAATATTTATTTAAAAATATTTATCAAAATACTATCCGAATCAAAATCATCTTATGGTAGGACGATTTTGTATACTGACTCACCATCTTTTGTGCTAACTTGAGGGACAGATCGGACAATATGAGTCACCCTATCATAAGACAAGTCCCCCTAATATAGGACAACTCTATAAGCAAATTATATATATTATATATTATAATATTATATTATAATATTATATTATATTAATATTTTATATTAATATAATATAATATATATTATATTATATTATTTTTATAAATTATATAGTAATATATTATATTAATATGTAATTATATTATTTTGTTGTTGTATATTATTATAATGTAATATAATATATTAGGATAGTATATTATATTAATATTTTATTTTAATATAATATAATATATATTATGTAATATTATTATATATAATAATATAGTGTAAAATATTATAAATATCAATATATAATATATGATATTATATTATTATACATTATCGTATTATATAATATTATATTATATATATAATATAACATTATTATATTATATATAATATATATCATATGACATTATTATATATTATATAATATTATTATATAATATAATATAGTGTAAAATATTAGATATATTATATATATTATAAATATCAATGTATAATATATTATATTATATTATTATATATTATTATAATATATTATATTAATATATAATTATATTATTTTGTCATTGTATATTATTATAATGTAATATAATATATTAGGATAGTATATTATATTAATATTTTATTTAATATAATATAATATATATTATGTAATATTATTATATATAATAATATAGTGTAAAATATTATAAATATCAATATATAATATATGATATTATATTATTATACATTATCCTATTATATAATATTATATTATATATATAATATAACATTATTATATTATATATAATATATATCATATGATATTATTATATATTATATAATATAATATAGTGTAAAATATTAGATATATTATATATATTATAAATATCAATATATTATATATTATATTATTATACATTATTATATTATATATATTATGTATTATATATCATATAACATTATTATATATTATATAATAGTATTATATATCATAATATAGTGTAAAATATTATAAATATCAAGATATAATATATGATATTATATTATTATACCTTATTATATTATTATAATATATTATAGTATATTATATTATATTATACTATATTATATTATATAAATAGATATTATTATATAGTATCATATTGTATTATTATATTAAATATATTTTTTTAAGATATAAATTTAAATTTTTTCATCCTTATTTATAATTAACATGGCAGAATATCTTATAAATAATGGATAATCCCAAACTTCAACCATATAATCTGTATCAAGATCAATAATTAATTTTTTATGCAACTAACAAAAAATGTAACATGCGCTTTCAGATTAAAAAAATTGTAATATTAATTTCAAAATAATGTAACCCAATACTTGATGATTACATAACCAAAATAGTTTAAAAAAATATAAATGATACATAAAGATAGTCCACATATCATATTAAAAAAATAATAAATCAGTATCATTGGGGGTATCTGTGCTGGTTGTGTCCTATCTCCTTGCACAATTCACTCCGTATAATATTTTGGTATGACAAACTGAAGCTAGCCAAGGACTTAATGTGTTATCAGACCCTGTCCAATTTCTAAACAACTCGTCCATAATAAGTTATTTAGCTATCCACATCTTCTTGTAAGATGCCTCGTACTATCATGTATCACATCGTAAGCCTAGCAGGCTGATATGGATATAGATATCTCTGCTCTAATTGATCTTCTAATGATATCGACAATCATGCGTGCATCAAGCTGTAGATGATCTCGCATCACAACTGTATTTAACCATATATGTGGCTCTTTATATACCATAATCTCTCATCGATGCGTCTTGGTCTGAAGGAATGCACTGAAATGCCAACTGCAAATATCAAACTATTTACACACAACGCTCCATTTAACCCTATGTGACTCGATGACTTTGAAAGGATGGAAGGCATGAATGGCATATTGTTTCACGGCACATTGGACTTATTCTTTCGATCCAAATACCATTCTCTTTCTTAACTCTTCATTCCCATCAAAGAATAGATGTTCTGGCAATGCTCCATGAGATGCAGCCTCATCATCATCATATGCATCAACTAGTCCGAATTCAGAAACAAGAGGTGCCTCATATAGTGGGACATCCTTTTCTGCACTAGATTCTCCACTATCACTATCATCAGACTCTGCATCATCATCCTTATCTTTATCATCACCAGGATTAGGATCATAACTAACAGCGACTTCATTTTCAAATAAAATTGTATCGACTATTGCAGTTCTCAATCCTCCAAGTCCGGCATGTGTTGCATGTAGCTGATTAAGTGGTACAAGATCATAAGATTTATGCTTCACATACTCCACGATAGCTGCCACATAACTAAGATCAGCCCTCATATCATCAAATGTGGTGTTATATGGATTTGATATGCAGACTTTACACCTACCATATACTGAGGACTATCAGTTACGGATGCTACTGGTCCACCAACGATATATACAGGAGTACCTCTATACTCATACCCAGCTTCATCAACCATTGGAGCTGCATTAGGTAGAGATCCCCCCATCTCCGATTGTACAAGTGGGGCAGATACAGTCTGAAACACACTCACATGCCGTTCACCACTATCCGAAACTCCTACCATTACAGGCTCAATAAAAATTTCAACCACACGAAAAGTTTCCTCTGATGGGATGCCCAAGACGGTGTTCGTATTCTGATTATCTTCAATAGGTACAGCCAAATACTATCCAACAGTGTGATTAGAAATCTACATAGTAGAAAAACTCCACAGTGATTGGGGTTTCATCCGATGACAGCATAGCAGACTCACACAAATTTTTGATATGTTGCGTTACGATCCATCAGGGTCATCCGAATCCTTTCACCATCATAATATATACCATTAGCATCATGACTGATCCTCTGATCCCAATGGAAGATAACAGTGATAAGACTTGGATCCATTTTGTTGAAAATTATTGTGAGAAGTAACTGTATGAATATATAAACAGATGTTTATTAGAAAGAAGTACTTAATATTTAATGATTTACATAATAAATACTCATTAGGAGGAAGTACTTAATATTTAAAATGACTTACATAATAAATGCATCTTATCGCCATCTAATAGTTAAAGTTAGGTCCTATCCCATTCAAAAATTGCATTAATTCTATAGATAATTACAGTAATCAAACGATGCACAATAGGGGCCAAAAAAAATTTCGGCAATATTTTTCGTTAGTTCTCCCCACATGGTTGAAAATATATAAGGAGAATCAAAGAAAAATACTGTTCAAAATTTTTTTCAGCTCTTATTACGCATCGTTTAATTATCATAATTATCTATAAAATTAATTGTAATTCTCAAATTATCCAAACTGGACAATTAATTGATCAATATACATAATTCTCCCATCTGTACAAAAAAATATAACTATATAGATGCTTTAGAATATATACATTAATCAAAAGATAGGTCTATGATTCTATGTAATGTAAAATTTTTAACAACAAACGATTGAGTAGAAAATTATTTTGATAATTTATTTATAAATTAATATTACTTAGATAAAATTAATATTATTTATAAATTAAATTTATCTTTGTTCTAAACTGACCATATGAAGAAATAAATTTTTAATTTATATAAAAAATTAAAATAAAGAAATATACCTGATGGGGGGGTGGGGCGGTGCAACAGGACCATCGAGAGGGCAGGGGTGCCGGGGACTATTGGGAGGGGCACCGGGGACCGTCGGGAGGGAGGCAGGACAAAGGGCGGGGAGGGGTGTTGGGGACCATCGAGAGGATGAGAGAGGGGTAGCGGTACGTCGGAGAAGAAGGAGGTGGGCTGAGAGGAGGAGCGAGGAGCGGTGGTATGCTGGAGAGAGAGTGGGGGCGGGCCGAGAGGAGCATGGAGCGGCGGTATGCCGGGAGGGAGTGGGAGTGGGCCGAGAGGAGGAGCCAAGAGCAGCGGTACATCGGGGAGAGAGTGGGGATGCGTCGAGAGGAGGAGGGAGGGCGGGCCGAGAGGAGGAGGGAGGGTTGTCAGGGATCAAGAGGGAGAGAGAGGGGGGTTCTCTCATCGGGGACCGAGAGGGTAGTTGGGAAGGCACACGGGGAGCAGTTCAGGGAGAGAGGAGGATTTTTTCCTAATTGATGGAGAGAGGGGAGGGAGGGGTGTGGATCAGTGTTTAGGCCCAACTAAGTTGCCTTATGGTAGGGCGACTCTATGAGTCATCCTACTATAAGGCGGATCTCTTGCTACTGACTCCATGCTCCATGTGGAGGGCGAGGTGATGAGTCAGCACACAAAATCATCCTATGATAGGGCGACTTTGTGTGGAGTAGTATTTTCATAAATATTTTGAGAAAAGCATTATTTTGGTAATTACTTTTAGAATAAACTTTATTTTGATAAAAAAACCTATATTTTTGTGTACCAAAGAGTATACCTTCCGCAAGAAGTTTATTGGTGATACTATTACATTAGTTAGGCTTATGCTGGTATATATGTTTTAAGTTTTAACCTTAACATCTTAAGTGTAAAATTGCATGAGCTAGAAGTCCGACAAATATTAGTTCTTATAGCCACCGTAGTGGCAACCCAATGGCAATAGCTGTGGCATTGGCAGCTGTGGTGATCACTATTGGCAGCTGTGGCACAGGGAAGGCTGGGAATCGTTTCCTGTTATACTGGTAACTGCGGTGGCACGGGTGGTGACGTATTCACCATGCATCGAATATTCCACTCGTGGGACAGGGGCCTCATCACACCCCCAATCAACCACACAAATCTTAAAGCAATTTTTTTAAAAAAAATCTTACACAAATCTTAAAGCACAAAAAAATAAAGAAAAAAAGAGAAAAACAAAGAAGACTCCCCCCCCCATCGGGAGTCTTCTTTTCTATTGGATTCATCCCCAATCATAGTTGAAGAATGACTTTGGGGAGGAGTCCAACTCTTCCCGGACTCCTCCCCTCTCCATCTCTATTTAAAGAGATAAAGTCTTTTATGAAATCTCTACTGTCGACTATCAAATCCTCATCGGAGAAGCCCTCTTTTCTTCCAAATCTGATGTGAACTTTCATCATGCACATCGAAAAATCAATGGTGGAGGGCTGGCTGGAGCCCAAGGGATATAGTCGTCTCAACAAAAAGATGTCCACAATAGGAGATTACAACATGATCTATGAATTGAAAATTTTGAAAAGAAATTTATTGAATTGTATGGATTTATTAGAATATGTGTGAGATAAGTAATGCGACTCTTTTTCTAGATTTATAGATAAATTATAAAATATTTTATATATTAGATTATTCATGATTTATGAATTTGATGATATATTTTGAATTACCAAATATATTTTTTCTAAAATATTAAGTGATTTATGATCGAAAGTATTTAATTGATATGAACCATATCGATTGATTTCAATGTCGCATGGCTTTATGAATTATTGATTTGAAATATAAAATATATTTTGAGAAAAGTGTATTGATTAGAGATAAATTTTGACTCATAACTTGACTATGTACCGAATTTCGTCAGTAGGAGTTAAATGTTAGTACTTTGATACCCCACTAATGAGATGCTTAAATGTTGATACTTTGATATCCTACTAGTAGGATGATTAAATGCTGGTACTTTAATACCTTACTAGTGAGATTATTAAATATTGATACTTTGACATCTTGCCAGTGGAGTGGTTAAATGTTGGTATTTTGATATTCGAACAGTGGAACGGTTAAAAGCTAGTATTTTGATATCCTACTAGTGGAGATTATACACTGGCACTTTGATATCTTATTAGTGGGGTGGTTAAATGCTGGTATATGATATCCTGCAATTGAAAGTTATGCACTGATTTTTTGATATCTCGCCAGTGGAGGTTATGCGCTAGTAATTTAATACCCTATCAATGGAGATTATACACTAATACTTTGATTTAGTTCATGGCTGTTGAGATTAGTGTGATATTTTAAAAGAAATTGATTTATGAACAAAAAATGAATTTGCATTATCTTATTTGATTAGTATTGCCTATTTTGAATTGATGTATTTTGCATGTTTATTTTAACTCAAAAATTTATTATGGGAGAGAGAATTAAAGGCAGACTTTGATATTTTTATTTTAGATTAGGATCCATTAAAATTTAATGCAAGACTATGAAGTATTATTTTATAAAACATTTGATTTAGCTATTTGATTAAAGTCGAATATTAAATTATTCTATTATTTCTTTATGATAGTATGATAAATATCTTACATGCTTGTGGGTAGAGTTTTCTATGAATGTATGATGGTTATCATGACCCTTGGCTCGTAATCTTAGGTCGAGGGCATAATATGGTATTAGAATATAAGTGAACAAATTATGACACAAAATCAGACATGAGTGCAGGTGGATAGATATTAGGGACATTAGGATGATAACTTATATTAATTGTGATATAACTTAAAAACTTAGATTTGATATGAGTACATTGATGAATTTGAATCAGAGTATACAACAAAAGTATAGTGGTCTGAGTTATTTTTAAGCTAATCAAAATAAAAATTTAGTTTGGAAGATATTATGATAAAAAATTTGATTTTGAAATTAAAGGATGATCCTGAATTTTTAAAAATTTGAGCAAAAAAAATTTTGAGAATGAATTTTTTTTTTAGGAGGGAATATGATATCCTCAATCAACCACACAAATCTTGAAGCAAGGATAAAAAAATCTTGCATGAATCTTAAAGTATGGGAAAACAAAAATAAGAAAAATAGAGAAGACCCCCCCATTAGGAGTCTTCTCTTCCCTTGGACTCTCTCCTGTTAGACTTCTGATTAGAGTCGAAGAATGACTCTAGAAAGGAGTCCAACTCCTCCCCACTCTACCTCTATCCCCCACCATCGACTGTCGAATCCTTGCTAGAGAAGTTATCTTTTCTTCCGAGACCATCATGTCCTTTCAACGTGTCTGTTAGAAAATTAAAGGTGGAGAGCTTATCGGAGCCCAAGGGATATGGTTGTCTTGATAAAAAGATATCCAACAGTGGCATATTATGATATGATCTATGAAATGAAGAGTTTGAAAAGAAATTTATTAAATTATGTGGATTTATTGGAGTACGTGTGGATAAGTAATGTGATTTTTTTAGATTTATCGATAAATTAAAAAAATATTTTTTATTTTAGATTATTCATAATTTATGAATTTGGTGATGTATTTTGAATTACCAAATATATTCTTTTTTTTTAAATATTAAATAATTTATGATCGAATCATTAAAATTGATACAAATCATAATGATTGATTTTGACGTTGCATGGCTTTATGAATTAGTCAATTTGAAAAATGAAATATGTTTTTGATGAAAGTGTATTGATTTGAGATAAATTTTGACTCGCAGTCTGACTATTTATTGAATCCCATCAGTGAGAGTTAAATGCTGGTACTTTGATACTCCACCAGTGGGACGGTTAAATACTGATATTTTGGTATCTTATCAGTAGGATGGTTAAATACTGATACTTTGATATTCTACCAGTGAGACGGTTAAATACTAGTACTTTGATAACCTGCTAGTAGGATGGTTAAATGTTGGTACTTTGATACTCTACCGATGGGGGTTGTATGTTGGTACTTTGATATCCTATTAGTAAAATAGTTACATGCTGGTATTTTAATATCCTACTGGTGGGACGGTTAAATGCTGGTACTTTGATATCTTACTAGTGAAAGTTGTATGCTAGTACTTCAATACCCTACCAATAGATGGTTAAATACTGGTATTTGATACTCTGATAGTAGAGATTATGTGCTGGTAATTTTATATCCTGTCAATTAAGATTGTACGATGGTACTTTGATTTAGTTTATGGCTATCAAGATTAGTGTGATATTTTGAAAAAAATTAATTTATGAATAAAAAATAAATTTACATAGATTTTATTTGATTGATATTGTCTATTTTGAATTGATACACCTTACATGTTTATTTTTCAATATATTATTATTGTTCGATTTGTTTAGCGAAAGGGTACATTACTTATTAGGATGTTTAGCTCATTACTTTATATTTTATTATTTTTACAAATTTAGAGGATTAGCTTGACTCGGAGATTCTTATGAGAGAGAGAGAACTATAGGTAGATGTTGATTAGGATTGATTGAAATTTAATGCAAGACTATGAAATATATTTTATAAGATATTTGATTTAATTATTTGAATTAAAATTAAATATTAATTATTAAAATTTTATTCCATTGTTTCTTCACGATAGCATGATAAGATATGTTGTTTGCTTGTGGAGAAAGTTCTTTATGAGTGTGCGGCGGTTGCCACGACTCCCAGCTCGCAATCTCTGGTCAAGAGGGTGACAATTGTAAACTAGATCATAAATAAATGTGGCTCAATTATAGGTTAAATCAAGCACAAGTCAAGACTAGGGTTTAATTTCGAAGCCAATGCCATTGTTTGAAATCCTCAATTTCCACTTATTCCTTTGTAACCATTCACCAAAAGAAAAAGGAACTGAATGTAATTAAAAAATATCAAATACGTAAGAACTATACTGTATACTATCCTATATACTAGATAAACTATTAGGTTCTGTTTCCAATGAAGTTGGGCATGCAAAGATAAAATCCCTACTTAGTGTGGGTCAGATTGGATTAAACTTCTAATTATTTAAATCTCAAAGTGAAAAGTTTTTTTTTTTTTGGATCCAAATACCCAATTTATCATTACACAATCCAAACAAGATTAAGTATGGATTTGTACATTTTAGTGACAGTTGAATCATATTTTCATCTTTTCCTTCATTAGAGTACTTCTATCTACTTGCACCATCTATATTTTCTTTTATTGAATTTTTGTTTTTTTTGGCAGAGATCTTTTCTTTTATTGGTTAATTAATTTTCCTCGCATGTAAACTTGGATCTACTGTTGGGAGTGAACTGGGAATGAGGAATTAAATGGAGGCATTGTAAGTGTGGTGGACTCATCATCATTGGAGCAACAAGTTGTCGGTGGCCTCGCCGTGATTAAAGGAAAGCTTGAGAGATTTTTTCCATTTTAGGTTGACTTCTAGAAGATGATTTTGTAAAAAATCTATTAAATGAATATTTTGGTGCAAGTGGAGTTTTCTTTTTTTTTTGGGAGGGGGGGCGGTGCTTTATAGGGTTCAAAGGTTGTAGAAGAAAAGGATCAAACAAGCTTCAACATAATAAGAATATGATTAAAAAAAAAAGATACTTGTCAGAGAATACCAATGCATCCATCCTAAGAAGCATTTGGAGATCAAAATCCACCGTCTTATCTCCTGAAAAGAGTGAAGTCGCCAGTAATAGCTCTACCCGTGAGCCAATCTGCCATCTTGTTCCCTTTGCATTTGATATGAGTTATTTTGATAATCTAAACAATGCTTATCCAAGCAATTAGCTCTCTAAGGGTCCTCAATAGTGCTGGAGGTGCCTGAATGATTTAGCCATGAGATGATAGAGCTAGAGTCTCCTTCCAGCCATAATTGGGTGGCACGACAGATTTTGACAGCATGAAACATTCCCAACCAAGCTGGATATAGCTCAGCCACAAGAATAGAGTAAGAATGGGGCAATTTCTTTCCTTTAGCTAGATGCATATTGCCTCCATTATCCCTGACGATGCAAGCTACTAAAGTTCCTTCCATCCTCTTAGCTCCATCAAAATTAACCTTTAGCACCCCAAGGGGAGGGGCTGTCTACTGAACTTCAAGAGAACTCCCCCCATTGAGATGTAAAACAAGACAAGCCTAGTCCCTTGACTGAGAACTAGGGGAATTTTTTTTGTATAGAGAGCCAATCTACGTAACATGTGTGTAACGTTTGGAATATATCGATAGGACGCAATGGTTGCTGAAGAAAGACCCTTTGGGTGGAGGGAGATTCTGCCACGATGATATTCTGACTTCAGAGCTGTATCCACGGTGGTGCCACTCACACCTTTCTGCATGACGTCTCGATTTTATTGAAAAACTATACTATGCTGAAAATTAGATATGTCTTTCGAGAGGTGAACACTATAGAAGATTGGATGGCAGTATTTGTAGCTGAGTATTCTAGATAAGTCCTTAAGATCGGGCTGGAGGTCGCCCATGTACAACTTCAAGATATTTTATTTTCTGATGCTTTTGGTTGTTTTCACACAAAATTTGTTTGAATGAACCGCCTTACCTAAAAAAATGAAAAAGAAAGACCCTTTGGTTTCTAGCATACTATATCAGCCAAGCCATATAAACATAAACAGTTTTGATGCCTTGCTGAATTTCAGCTTTTACCAAGAAAGAAACCAAAGCCAACAGGGAGGAAGGAATAAAATCAATAGAAATCCATCCGCTTAACATGAGCCAACAATCAAGTGCAGATGGACAACAAATGACTACATGCTGTGCATCTTCCAGTGTGTGAGGACACAAATCACAATATGAAAGCTGGGCAAATAAGATACCTCTTTCAAGAAGCAGGGATTTGCATGGCAATCTTAACCAAGCTAGCTTCAACCAGAAAAAATAGATCCAAAGAGGTAGCTGCAACTTCCAAATCCAGTGAAATTGAGCACCAATCGGGGTTGAGTAATAGTGATCAATCAAGTTGTACAAATCTTTAATAGAAGGTTCTGAACTCTTGGCAGCTTCCCAGCATAATTAATCAGACCAGCATTCTTTTGGTATAGGAATTTGGAATACATGAGTCATCATTTCAGCATTAAACAGAGTTGAGTATGCAAATCTCATGTATATCCTGTTAGAGGTTATGAGGTCTACCACTTTCACATTCTTTATATTAACTTTTATATCAAGATAAGTAGGCTACATGTTTAAGGGGCTCGAAGAGATCCAAGGGTCAGAGTAACTATTGACACTAGTTTTGGTCCCAATGGATCACTAAAAATTGAAGAAAAAATTAGGGCAGCACGCATGCTAGAATAATAAAAATTTTCAGACAAGCAGTGCGGAAGTATATTTATCTAGCATGCATCTTCTAGATCTCATCTAATGAGATCATCCCTATCATATTCTTAAGACCTATATGCAGCAAATAAAATTTTATTAAAACAAAAATATGAAGATCTCATCTTCACCTTTGTGCGGGTAGTTATTCACCATAATTGATGATTGTGGATATCTCTTCGATTTCTTTTTGAGCCATACAAGCGTCCGATCTCTACTACGAAGATAGATTTAGAAAGACACCTCTTTATTTTTTTATCAAGAAACCAGCAAGTAAGATGAAGAAAGATGGAAGAAGATGAAAGAACTCTCAAATCAGCATCTCGAATATTGGTGTGTAGAAAGAAGAAGATGCCCAACCTTTGGGCGTGGAAACCAAAGATGCCCAACCCTTTGGGCATGGGCATGAGGAAGAGAGGGAGAGTGGGGCGTGGAGAGCTAGGGAGGCTAGATTTTTGGTTGCTTTCTTATATCTTTAGAGATCACATCTCAAGCCCGTTTTATAGGCTAAAAGAAGTCCTATTTGGTTTAGAAATTTGATCAAATCAGATCTTTATCTCATAAAGAACCCAAAATCAACTCTTATTAGAACCCTTGGGCACCTCCTAGCTGTCATAATTGGTGCCAAATCTTGATGGAGTGTGCGCCACATCCTAGTTTCTAATTCCTTATCACAGTAGGTCAAGGGGACGCCAACCCATGGATCCAATCCATTTGGGCTCAAGTCCAATTTCTTCCAACTTTATTTATGAGACAAAACCAACTCTTGACTGTCCATAATACTTACAATTGACTTAGTCCAATCTCCATCTCATAGGAATTCAAGTCTAAAAAGAATTTGGATTTAACCATGTGCTAGCATAGTATTCTTCAACCCAATAGGATTTCTTAAACTCTGAACCCAATTGGACCATACGAGGCCAATTGATGATTCCTAAATCAAATCCCTTATTGTGGGACCTCATAAGTTCAATTCTGTCTAGTAGTAGGATATATTTTTATGATCTCCATCAACAATATCATTGAAACTTCTTTCAATGAATTGAAACCCTTTCCAATTCAGTTAATTTGAGAATTATTAGTCATCAGAATAATTCTCAATTGGTCCTACGATCCACCATGACACCTAACAGTATGTAGTGGTAATCCAATAGAACTGAATAGATGAACTTCTAGATGCAGTTATCGTGTGGTCCGATTCTTCTATCATTTTCGACAAGATTAAGATTATAGATAACTCATCAATCTGATCTTGTCATATGTAAGATTCAATCAATTTGAGTTCTTAGTGAATCTTCATGAAAACTCCTTTCCATCATTCACACTTACCATAGTCATGGACTTTCACACTTAGTTTCATGATCCTCATAGGACTTTTTCTTAATTACTAGGATCGATAGATCTCATATATGTGCACACCCTATTCCTACAATGAATCTACTGTAGTCAAATATACCTCAAAACTTCGTATGACTAGGAGATCGAGTTATGGTGTAGTCACATTACAGCAACCTCATTGTGAATAGCCGAGGCACCACAGGTCGAAGAACTGTTTATACTACTACAGCATTGAGTATATCATAATGTGAAAGTAGATATCCAAGTGACTACTCGTATTGATCGCGCTCAATATCTTTATTTTCTAACAAGCACCTATACTCTCTCTCAGTGTCTCTATACTATAAATTTGAGACTCATCTATCCATAAAGAATCAATCCATGCACCAACCTATCTGGATCGATTATTATCTCCATGATGATCCTACGGTCGGAAGTAGTTTATGAATTAATCACCAATGACATGTACCTCAAATTTTTAACTCTTGAGAATATGTGTCATTATCTTGTTAATTCATTGAATGATTCATAGACATATTACATAATATGAATGGATAAATAATCTAAATTTTATTTTATTAATAAGTCAAGATTACAAATTATGTCCTTAGAAAAATTATATGTATAGACCTAATTGGCTTCTAGGGTATATATCTAACAATGACACTAAACCTTCATTCCATACTAAGATTTTGCCCCAAATTTTAGAAGCTTTCCTAGATTTTCTATGGGCAATCCATTGCCCATGAAACTTGTACTTAGCTTGCACAACTTGGGACCATAGCAAATGTAGCTTTAAAACCACCTGAGTAGCATGTTTGCAAAGCATTGCTTACTGCTTAGTTCTAAGGGAATGCAAACCCCTCCATTCACCTTAGACTTACAAATAGCCTCCCAAGACAATAGGTGAAAACCTCTATGATCTTCTTAGTGACCCCACAAAAAGGCTCTAAAATCTTTTTCAATAAGATTGATTAAGGAGATAGGAATAGCCACAATAGACATGGTGCAAATAGGGATTGAAGAGAGAACCTTAGTTAGAAGGATTGCTTAATCCGCTTGAGACAAAACCCTCCACTTCTAGCTAGCATGTTTACTTCCCATCTTCTCTATTATGTAATTAAAATTTGAATTTTTGAGAGTTGTACTTGAAATTGGCACACCAAGATACTTCCACACCCCTCTTTTGATTGGCATCTAAAAAATTGATTTGATCTGAGCTTTAACTATCGATCTCGTAGATGGGTTGAACATGAGATGAGATTTTTTTACATTAGCCACCTACTCAGATATAGTACAATGTGTTTCAATAAGCAACTTGAGAAAAGTAGGATTCTTCATTGTAGTTTATCTCACCATAAGGAGAAAGTCATCTGTGAAAAAAATATGAGATAATATGGATCCAATTGAACTAGGTTGATAGGCCTTTAGCAGACGGCTAGCAGTAGCATCTTGAAAAAATTTGGATAGAATTTGAGTAATATAAAGAGATTTCGAGAAAGAGGGCAGCCCTATTGCAACCCACATTTTATAGAAAACCAATTAGATCGCAACCCATTTATAATCAAGACTAGTTGAGGGTTGACAACACAAGTTTTGATCCACTAAATGGAGATATCACTTAATCCAAAAAGCTAGATTACTTGAAACAAAAAGTGCCATTGGATTTTGTCAAAGGCTTTTTCTATGTCTAATTTAATAAGCGTTAGGCTCTTAGTTGTAGGAGCAAGCTGAAGGGAATGCATGAGCTCTTAAGCCAGAAGATTATTGTGTGCAATGCCATGTTTTGGATAAAGGCTCCTTAAATCGGGAAGATCAAAATAGGAAGGAGTGGTTTCAATCTATTGGCTAGAATTTTTATAATTATTTTATTGATAGTATTATACAAGCTTGTGGGACGAAAATCACTTGGCCTAGCAAGATTTGAAACTTTTGGTATAAGGGTGATGTAAGTTTGATTCCAACTATGAGGCATTGAGGAGGAGGAAAAGAAATATTTTATGGCCATGATGACTTCATTTCCAGAATTTCCTAAAGAAGAGAGCTTGATATCCATTAGGTCCTAGGGCCTTCTCCAGATTCAAACTTATAACGGTGATTTTAATTCATCTTCAATGACCCCTCGAACTAATTCTTCATTTTAAGCATTGGTCACTTTAGGAAGGTCCAAAGGGTCTCAGATATCTCTTAATTGCAGCTGCATGCTCCACCTTTGCCTTGAAGTGTTCAACAAGCGAAGAATTAATCACCTCAGCTTGATCTACTCTACTACCATCTTTAGCATATAATACATTTATTATGTTCCTTCTTCTCCTTAAGATGGTTGATCTATGATAGAATTTAGTATTGCAATCACCTTCTTTCAGCCATAGTACTCTAGATTTTTGTCGTCATAAAGTTTTCTACATGTGAAGATTCCTATGGTAATCTTGAAGCAAGTATAGGAGATGTTGATGTTCCTCGACACTTAAACCTCCAATCCAAGTTTCTTTTACTTATAATTGCAAAATTTCTCCTTGAAGGTTTCACCCCTTTTGAATAAATTCTCCACCCTTCTTCTTACCCAATTTTTAATAGCAAACTTGGATTTTGTTAACATAATAGTCAACTTAAACCCAAGAGAATGATGCCCTTCAGTCTTCCAAGCTTGTCTCTTGAGTCCTCGGGCAACGCAACCAAAATTTTTCAAATCTAATAGGGGTCCCACTGAAGCAAAAATTCAGTGCAGGGGCAAAATGATAATTTTAAAACTTTTTCAAAATTAATATTTTACAGTGAAATTATTAATTAATCTCATTAATTAACACTAATTAACCCTACACTAGGATCTAAATATGATACAACAGTATGCATTTAAATTTGAAATTCAAATTTGAAATAGTAAATTTTTTACTGTACTGTGTTCAGAACACATCACCTTTTGTGGGTAGTCGATCACCGCAATCTAATCACCATCGGGGGGCTCTGATCGTCACGGTGCAGTCACACTAGTGTCTGGCCTCTGTGGATCGTCCACACGAAGCTCCCATCTGATCGGCTCCTCACGAATGCTAGTTCGTGATTCACCCTTTTGGTGGCTGATGTTGATCAAACTTCTTCGATCGATGTGTGCCGACTCCTCGGATGCTCTGGATCGTCTGCACGATTAGTTGAGAGGCTGATGGATCTTTTCTTAAAATTTGGTGGACTCACGACACACGTGGCACACCAATCTCACTTCTTGAATCCTAGGTAGAAACCTTAGGGTACACACCAAAAATCCTGCGCCCACTTCTCTCTCCTTTTTCTCTCCTCTCGATAAATTTTGAACACTTCAAAATTTTTTCAGAACCTCCCCACGCCCCTTATCTCTTCTTTCTTTTTTATACCCATGCCCCCTCCCTTTCTCATTTTATAAAATATCGTAAGAGATGTTGAAAGCGTGTAAGTGGATAAGAAGAGGTGGTTGCTCACTTGAATTCAAATCAAATTTGAATTCAAGTGCCAACTAATCTTATCCTCATCCATTTGTGCGAGAAAGAAGAGATGGCGTGGCCTTTTTTTTTTGTGCGTGGAGACTTTCATGAGAAACTATTTCTCGTGTGGAATATGGGACGCACAAAAGAGGATAAGCTGGCGCATGGTTATTTGGTTATCCATTCAAATTCAAAACCCCTTTGAATTTGGATGGGTAACAAACCAAGTTAATCCAAATAATTGGTGCACAGAAACATGGGCGTGGGAGAAAATTTATGAGAAAATTTTTTCTCGTGAATTCAAATGGACGCAAGAAAGTTGGGTGGCGCAGAAAATTTAAAACAAGGTGGTTTGATTCAAATTGAGCCAACCTAATTAAAATAGGTTAAGCACAATTAGATCAGATTAAATCTAACACAATTAGGCTTAATTAGGCTCAATAAAATCCTAATCAAATCAGAAATTAACTAAACATAATCCCTGATCAAATCAGGGACTAAGCCACCTTAGCGATTAGATCAACACTTAACCTAATCGGGTCAATCCAAACTGAATCCAATTCAATTGGACTTGATCTAAAAATAATTACTCAATCAAATTGCGTTAATTAGCGATCAAACCACTAATTAAACCTCTCATAAATATTGAGTCTAAATCCGATGGACAATTAGGCATCAGAGACCATCGATATGAAACCCTGATCAAAGAGTTCAAATTTCAAATTCAAAATTTGAAATTCAAAATTTTGACTCCGGTACCCAAAATGTGTGGAACTCATGATCAGAAAATTCTAATTCTCAATTATAGAGTCTCAGACATATAAGACTCATAATCAGTCATCAGATCAGAAAGGAATCTCTAATGTGTATGACCCCGCAGGTTCGAACCTAAGCCGATAGCACAGGAACCAATTCCTGTATTAATCGAAGTGACCATCTAGCAATGGTACCCGACGATCGGATAGGTCGAATAGTCGCAATCGCAACATTCAGAACCTACGTGAATATGGTTACCGTATAATTCATCCCTTTTGATCCCTGTGTTTAGGACGACTTAGGATTAAACTGTCAACCCTGATGAGATCATCCGAATCGTGCTCAACTCAATTAGTCTTGTGACTCCTCACTAGGACTATCCTGGCAAAGATTTTGCTAAATTGAAACACGACTGTACACAGCTCCTAAACTGGAGTGGTCAATCCCATCTTGACACACGCACCGATAAGTCAAGTACTTGACTACACCCAGCAGCCTTCCGTCACTGAATTAGAAATTCAGGTAGTCTAGTGCCTAAGTGCAGTGAGTTGCTTGCAAGTCACCGTGATGGTCTCAGATCGGAGGGACATTTATACCCATATCCTATCGGAGCAAATCTTGACAGCAGAAATAGCTCCGGAGTCGGTCACGTTCAGTACAGATGTACCATTACATCTCATCTGTATGCCATATCAGTGTCTCCACACTCCTTGGTTATGAGGACAACCAACCCATATGGCACACCACGACCTATGCTCGATAAACTTTATCATCCTTGGTAACAACGTATCATTTGGTCACGAACAGGTTTAAGGACTAAGCGATAAATCCTCCTTTGTCGAGTCTAAATAGTCCTAAGGACTTCACCACAACACAGGAGTTCATTAGAAGATGAAACATTTGTGATGAAAAAATATCAAAATAATTTTTATTTATTTATAATTCATGTACTAATACAAAAGGAGCACAACCGTCAACAGACTGACGATTGGCTTTGGGATACTATTCCCAACAATCTCCCACTTGGCCTAAAGCCAATCGGTGCAGTATCTAATACCCATCTTCGACTTGTAGTCGTTGAACTCCTTCACCACAATGGCTTTAGTGAATGGGTCGGCTAGGTTCTCCTTCCTGTCGATCTTCTGAAGGTCGATGTCACCTCGATCCACAATCTCCCGGATGAGATGGTAGCGGTGCAGAATATGCTTCGTCCACTGGTGTGCCTTCGGTTCCTTCGCCTGAGCAATGGCTCCAGAGCTGTCACAGTAGAGAAAAACTGGACCAACAAGGGAGGGTGCTACTCCGAGCTCGGTGATGAATTTTCTCAGCCACACCACTTCTTTGACAGCATCTGATGCAGCAATATACTCTGCCTCACATACAGAATCAGCCACAGTGTGCTACTTGGAACTCTTCCAGCAGACAGCCCCACCATTAAGGGTAAAAATAAATCCTGACACACTCTTGCTGTCATCGCGATCAGACTGGAAACTAGAGTCTGTAAACCCTATAAGTCTCAAATCCGATTCACCATATACAAGCCACTGGTCCTTAGTATTTCTTAAATACTTCAGGATGGTTTTAACAACCTTCCAGTGATTCTTCTCTGGATATGATTGGTATCTACTCACTACCCCTAGTGAGTATGCCACATCTGATCGTGTACATGTCATGGCGTACATGATAGATCTCACTGTCGAAGCATATGAAATGCTACCCATACGCTCTCTCTCTTGAGGTGTTGTCGGACAATCCCTTTTTGAGAGAGAAATTTCATGGCCTATCGGTAGATAGCCTTTCTTGAAATTCTCTATGCTGAACTTTTTCAGCATAGTATCAATGTACGTGGACTGGGATAAGCCAAGCAACCTTTTGGATCTATTCCTATAGATCCTCATCCCTAGGATGTAGGAAGCTTCTCCCAGATCCTTCATGGAGAACTGTGACGATAGCCAAATCTTTATTCCCTGTAATGCAGGGACATCATTCCCGATTAAGAGAATGTCATCCACATACAATACAAGAAATACTACTACTGGACCATTAGCCCACTTATAAATGCAGGGTTCTTCTCCGTTCTTAACGAAGCCATACGTTTTGATTGTCCTATCAAAACGTATGTTCCAACTCCGAGATGCCTGCTTAAGTCCATAAATGGACCTTTGTAGCTTGCATACCTTAGACTCATCTGTGGATGTGAACCCTTCAGGTTGTATCATATACACCTCTTCGTCCAGCTCTCCGTTTAGGAAAGCTGTCTTCACATCCATCTGCCAGATTTCATAGTCTAGATGGGTAGCTATCGCAAGCATAATCCAAATGAATTTGAGCATTGCCACAGGAGAAAACGTCTCGTCATAGTCTATACCATAACGTTGATAATATCCCTTGGCAACCAGACGGGCTTTATAGGTCTCCACCTTTCCGTCTGCGCCCCTCTTCCTCTTAAAGACCCACTTACACCCTATGAGTTTTACTCCTTCGGGTGAGTCAACCAATGTCCACACATCGTTGACCTTCATGGACTCCATTTCGGATTTCATGGCCTCTAGCCATTTCTCAGAGTCAGGTCTCTGCATTGCATCCATGTAGGTGATCAGATCCTCATCATTTTCATCAAGTTCGACAGGATCGCCATCCCGGACCAAGAAACCATAGTATCTGTCCGGTTGATGTGGTACTCTACCAGACCGCCTTAAGGGTGCATAATCAATGGGCTCCAGATCTGATCTAATCAAATCTGGTTCAGGTTCAGTAACATGTGTCGAATTTTTTACCTGTCGAACTTCGTCAAGTTCGACCTTAGAGGCAATAGTTCCTTCACTAAGGAACTTCTTTTCTAAAAAGATTGCCTTAAGGCTGACAAACACCTTTTACTCATCAGCAAGATAGAAATAATATCCTTTGGTCTCTTTTGGGTACCCTATAAAATTACACTTGTCAGACCTAGGTCCAAGCTTGTTTGTAATTAAACATTTAACATAAGCCGAACACCCCCAAACCCTAAGGTGTGAGAGTACTAGCTTACGTCCTATCCATATCTCATATGGCGTTTTGGCTACAGACTTACTCGAAACTCTATTTAGAAGGTAATAAGCCGATTCGAGCGCATATCCCCAGAGGAAGATCGGCAGACCAGCAAACCCCATCATAGATCGAATCATGTCTAATAAGATCCGATTCCTCCTTTCAGACACACCATTATGCTGTGGTGTTCAAGGAGGAGTCCACTGAGAGAGAATCTCATTCTCCCCTAGATATGTCAGAAACTCATTAGAAAGGTATTCACCTCCTCGATCAGATCGAAGAATTTTAATATATTTTTCAGTTTATTTTTCTACCTCATTTCAGAATAGTTTGAATATTTCAAACGACTCTGACTTATGCTTCATTAAGTAGACATACCCATACCTCGATAGGTCGTTTGTGAAGGTTATGAAGTAGAAATATTCACCTCTTGCACTTGAGCTCATAGGTCCACATACATTAGAATGTACCAGACCCAAGAGTTCACTGGCTCGCTCACCTTTTCTAGTAAAAGGTGACTTGGTCATCTTTCCAAGAAGACAAGACTCACAGGTTAGAAGTGATTCACAATCATCAAGTTCAAGAATTCCTTCTTGAGCCAACCTGTTTATCCTGTTCTTATTGATATGACCTAGCCTACAGTGCCAAAGGTAGACTTCTGACACATTATCTATTCTAAAGCGTTTATCGAAGTTTTGAACCACATTAACAGGCTGTGATAGTAAGTAAATTTTATTATTTAATTGTCCAACAAACATTGTAACACCATTCAAAATGATATTATAAATATTTTTTTTATTAAAAAATCATAACCGTACATGGCCAAAAGGCCTACAGAAATAATATTTAATAAAAAGCTTGGACAATAGTGATATTCACTCAGAATTACATTACGAGAATTGATTACAAGACTCATGATTTCTAAAGCTAGAACTAAAACTTTGCATCCATCTCCAATGTTCAGGAACCTCTCACCTTCATCAAATCTCCTACTATCCTGCAGACCCTGCATCGAATTACAAATATGATAAGGGCTTCCGGTATCCAATACCCAAGCAGTAGTATCACAAATGGAAAAGTTGCAAGGAGTTATCATATAATTACTTTACTTCTTCTTCGGCCTGTTCGGGTCCAGGGAGGCAATGTATTGAGGACAGTTCCTCTTCCAATGCCCCTGCTTCTTGCAAAAGAAGCACTCTGCCTGGCTCTGATCGGGCTTGCGCTTCTTGGTCTGACCCTGTGCAACCGTCCCAGCATGAGGCTGCACCTTCTTGTTCTTCTTCTTGTTGTTCTTCTTTCCCTTCCCAAAGGGTCAACGATGAGAAGAAGACCCTCCCACTATATTCACCGACTCCTTATGGAGCTGGTGATCCTTCTCAAAGTTTTGCAGCAACCCCAACAACCCGTGGTAGTTTACTGCAGGCTTTGTCATTCGAAAATGAGTAAGGAATGGGAGGAAAGACTTGGACAAGGAATTAAGGATCGCATCCTTACCGAGCTGCTCGTGCAGAGGAAAATCCAATTTGCTTAGGCGCTCAATCATCTCGATCATGTACAGTACATGATCAGTGACAGAGGCCCCATCCCTCATCCGAGCATTGAAAATGGCATAACTAATTTTGTGCCTTTCAACATCGTCAGGCGTGCCAAAGGAGTCGTTCAACATTTGAAGCATCTCTTGTGGCTGGGCATTCTCAAACCTGTGGCTGAACTCATCATTCATTGCTGCCAGCATAATACATCGGACGGTGGTGCGGTCATTAAGCCACTTCTGGTAAGTATCTCGGATCGTCTTACTAGCGTTCGGAGCTGGCTCCTCAGGTGCTGGATCCGTTACTACATAAAGGATCCGCTCATGCTCAAGGACGATTTTCAATTTTTGATACCAGCTATCGAAATTAGGTCCCATGAGCTTGTCATTATCTAATAATGACCGGAGCGACAGGATAGTGGCCATAGCTGTATAAAAAAAAATCAGACCTCTATTAGTACATAAATTAATACTAAAGATTTGGACTTTAGTCTAAAATTTTTTCCAATATTTTTACGAACTGGTAGCCTCAACCTTCAATTCGAGGAATTACTTTAATTCCTTAATAGGTACTAGAATCCACACAGACTACACACGAGCCAACTTTGGTTGGTCAACCCATGTGCATCTATGGGTAGGTTCTTAACCAGTTATTTTTCTAAACAACTTTTAGTAATTGATTTTTGCCCCAGAACCTAATCAGTAGGCTTTGGCCTCCACTAAAAAATCTGGTTAGGTCCAACCATTAACATGACTTAATTTGGTGAATCAGACCAATAAATGATCAGGCCCGACTTTGGCCGGCCAACCTAACCACTATCAGAAAGACTCAACCAAATTATCATATTATAAATGATAATTCCATTAGCCAATGAGCACCAGGCCTTTGGGCCTCCAATGATCATTGAACTAATGGACTCATTATCACTCACTTAATGGGAGGCATTGACTTAGTTATCATTATAACTTAATCATTTTAGGGACCTAATAATTTTTGAGAATTTTATTAAAGGATAGTAAAGAAGAAATCATCCAGTCAATTTCAATCCTCCCACTGACTTCACCAAGTCAGATTAAAAAGGATTTAATTAAAGCTGGCATTAGGAGCACCTAAATCAGTCACACTGATTTACCTAATGACATGGATGAGCTCTAATCACCAAGTGATCTAATCAAAATCTAACTTACCCAGATTGGCCAGGTAAGTGAGATCAGTGGTGGGGATTTATCATTAACTCATCAATGATCGAATCAATGCGAGTAGCTTTCGCTTAAGAACCACTGATCAAAACTGTCGAACTTACCTTAGATACCAACCGGTTCATTAGTTTTAATTTTGATCAACTTAGTAAATAGGGCTCCACTGCGTAGCCATGAATTAAGTCCATCTTGGTCTAGTTAAAGACATGGACCCATTCAACTACAACTATTGAAGTTGAGTCTAGAGTATCCTTGACCTAATCTAATTCAACTTTTGATTAGATTTGACCAATTACTCTATTTAGTCCATTTTTTAAGCTAACCTTAGGTCTAACCCAATTATGGACCTAATTTATCTAATCCATTGACCCACAAATTTATGCAATTGTCTTAGATCTTAATTCACAATTCTAGACCTACTAGACAATACTTAATTCTTTTAATTAAGTACTTGGACTGATGGATCAGGGTTTGACATTTCGAAAATAATTTTCAAATTTTGAAAGATTTTATTTTCTGTTCACCAAATGTGTTGACTCATTTCACAAACGGATCAGCACATTTCATAAACAGCAATCTTATTGCTCATTTCATAACAGAAAATAACTCAAAATAAATCATGAATTTTCTTTTAGATCTAATCTAACACATTCATGATAAATTTTATAATTAAGTCCTTTTGCTGCTTCATCAACATGGGATATAATTGCATCGCCACCCCTACTACTATAGGAGACCCCATTGAATGGAAAGAGAGGGCCTTTAAACCCTACTTTTCTCCTATGACCGGATGGCCATGGCAACCAACCCAATTAGATTACTTGCTACTTAGATCAAGTATATCTAAATATACCAATTTTAAAATTTAAATTTTAAATTTTAAATTTAAATTTTAAATTTCAAATTTGAGATTTCAAACAAATTTCGAATTTTCAATCTTTGAATTTTAAATTTTAAATTTTGAATTTCAAATTTAAAATTTTGAATTTCAAATTTAAACTTATAGAATACACCTTAATCTACGCATGCATATGTATATCATATTCTAGAACCTTGCTCTGATACCATTTGAAGCGAAAATTCAGTGCAGGGGTAAAATGGTAATTTTAAAACTTTTTTAAAATTACTATTTTACAGTGGAATTATTAATTAATCTCATTAATTAACACTAATTAATCCTACACTAGGATCTAAATATGATACAACAGCATGCATTTAAATTTGAAATTCAAATTTGAAACAGTAAACTTTTTACTGTACTATGTTCAGAACACATCACCTTTTGCGGGTAGTCGATCATCATAATCTGATCACCGTTGGGGGGTTCTGATCGTCACGTCACAGCCACACTAGTGTCTGACCTCTGCGGATCATCTACACGAAGCTCCCATCTGATCGGCTCCTCACGAATGCTAGTTCGTGATTTCACCCTTTTGGTGGCTGATATTGATCGAACTCCTTCGATCGATGTGTGCCGACTCTTCGAACGCTCCAGATCATCTGCACGATTAGTTGAGAGGCTGATGGATCTCTTCCTAAAATTTGATGGACTCACGACACTTGTGGCACACCAATCTCACTTTCCGAACCCTAGGTAGAAACTCTAAGGTACACACCAAAAACCCAGCGCCCACTTCTCTCTCCTTTTTCTCTCCTCTCGATAAATTTTGAACACTTCAAAATTTTTTCAGAACCTCCCCACGCCCCTTATCTCTTCTTTCTTTTTTATGCCCATGCCCCCTCCCTTTCTCATTTTATAAAACATCGCAAGAGATGTTGAAAGCGTGTGAGTGGATAAGAAGAGGTGGTTGCTCACTTAAATTCAAATCAAATTTGAATTCAAGTGCCAACCAATCTTATACTCATCCATTTATGCAAGAAAGAAGAGATGACGTGGCTTCTTCTTTTTTTTGTGCGTGGAGACTTTCACGAGAAACCATTTCTCGTGTGGAATATGGGGCACACAAAAGAGGATAAGCTGGCGCATGGTTATTTGGTTATCCATTCAAATTCAAAACTCTTTTGAATTTGGATGGGTAACAAACCAAGTTAATCCAAATAATTGGTAAATAGAAACATGGGCGTGAGAGAGCTTTGCGTGAGAGAAAATTCATGCGAAAATTTTTTCTCATGAATTCAAATGGGCGCAAGGAAGTTGGGTGGCGCAGGGAATTTAAAACAAGGTGGTTTGATTCAAATTGAGCCAACCTAATTAAAATAGGTTAAGCACAATTAGATCAGATTAAATCCAATACAATTAGGCTTAATTAGGCTCAATAAAATTCTAATCAAATCAGAAATTAAGTAAACCTAACCCCTGATCAAATCAGGGACTAAGCCATCTTAGCGATTAGATCAACACTTAACCTAATCGGATCGATCCAAACTGAATCCAATTCAATTGGACTTGATCTAAAAATAATTACTCAATCAAATTGAGTTAATTAGTGATCAAATAACTAATTAAATCTCTCATAAATATTGAGTCCAAATTCGATGGGCAATTAGGCATCAGAGACCATCGATATGAAATCCTGATCAAAGAGTTCAAATTTCAAATTCAAAATTTGAAATTCAAAATTTTGACCCCGGTACCCAAAATATGTAGAACTCATGATCAGAGAATCCTAATTCTCAATCATAGAGTTCCAGACACATAAGACTCATAATCAGCCATCAGATCAGAAAGGAACCTCTAATGTGTGTGACCCCGCAGGTTCGAACCTAAGCCGGTAGCACAGGAACCAATTCCTGTATTAATCGAAGTGACCATCTAGCAATGGTACCCGACGACCGGATAGGTCGAATAGTCGCAATCGCAACATTCAGAACCTACGTGAATATGGTTACCGTATAATTCATCCCTTTTGACCCCTGTGTTTAGGACGACTTAGGGTTAAACTGTCAACCCTGATGAGATCATCCGAATCGTGCTCAACTCAATTAGTCTTGTGACTCCTCACTAAAACTATCCTGGCAAAGATTTTGCTAAATTGAAACACGACTGTACACAGCTCCTAAACTGGAGTGGTCAATCCCATCTTGACACACGCACCGATAAGTCAAGTACTTGACTACACCCAGCAGCCTTCCGTCACTGAATTAAAAATTCAGGTAGTTCTAGTGCCTAAGTACAGTGAGTTGCTTGCAAGTCACCGTAGCGGTCTCAGGTCAGAGGGATATTTATATCCATATCCCATCGAAGCAAATCTTGACAGCAAAAATAGCTCCGGAGTCGGTCACGTTCAGTGCAGATGTACCATTACATCTCACCTGTATGCCATACCAGTGTCTCCACACTCCTTGGTTATGAGGACAACCAACCTATATGGCACACAACGACCTATGCTCGATAAACGTTGTCATCCTTGGTAACAACATATCATTTGGTCGCGAACAGGTTTAAGGACTAAGTGACAAATCCTCCTTTATCGAGTCTAAATAGTCCTAAGGACTTCACCACAACACAGGAGTTCATTAGAAGATGAAACATTTGTGATGAAAAAATATTAAAATAATTTTTATTTATTTATAATTCATGTACTAATATAAAAGGAGCACAACCGTCAACAGGCTGACGATTGGCTTTGGGATACTATTCCCAACACCCACCTCTCTGGCTTCTATTGGATAAAGAGATGAGGATTGGACAGTGGTCTGATGCATATCTAGCCAAATATCTTACCTTAGTTTTAGGGTATGAATCAATCCAATCTTATGTGGCAAAAGCACAATCAAAGCATTCCCATACCCCATCACATCTCAACTTAGTGTTACACCAACTATATTTTAGGCCTTTGAACCCCAAGTCGATGATGTCGGTTATTCAAATAAAAATTTTAAACTCTCTTACATCCCTAATTTGATTAAAAGATTTTTTCTCTTTCTTTTCATCGGACCTAAGGATGCAGTTAAAATCTCCCACTAACATCTTTGGCAATTGTAGCTATAGAACATGCCTGATCGAGGCCCAAATTCTTCTTCTTCCAATTCTCCTGGTGCTAGCATAAATAATGCTAAAATTCAAGACTCCCCCACACCTATTGAGATGATACCATAAACAATTTGCCTATCTAATCTGTGCAAAAAAATAATATCCCCTAGCCCTTTTCTCCATGATATTATGATTCCTCTAGATAACCTTATAGTCGGGACCATATAGATGTTCCAAGCTACCCCCATGGCTCTCTGGGAATTAGCTTTGTACTTAAGGGAGAGTCTAGTCTCAAGAAAATACTATATGTCTGGATTGCATTAATGCAGTAGGTTACGAACATATATCATAAAGGAAGGCTCTAATGCTCTTTACAATTCAAGATGGCAAAATCAATCCAACCCGATGGGTATGCACCCTATCCAAATCTGATCAAACCTGAAAAATAGGATTTGATCGGGTTTGGGTTCGGATTTGGATAAAATCCAAAAACTGTAGCACGGATATGGGTAGGATATGGGTAGTGCTGTTTTCTACCCGAACCTGAATCCGAACCCATATCCAAATATATATGTTTATAATTTTATTTTGATAATTCTATTTTGGTTGATAATATGTATAAAATTATTTTGATTATTTATATATTCTACATTGAATTGTAATTCTATTTCTATATTTGATTTCTATAAATCTGGACTTATAAATTATGTTCTATATTGAATTGATAATTTTATTTTGATTGATAATATGCATAAAATTATTTTAGTTATTTATTTTTTTTGGATATGGGATAGGCATGGAGCGGATTTGGGTTGGGTATGGGAAAATGAGTTACCTGTGGGTATCTCTGAACCCGTTGGATATGGGGATGGGTACATCTTTTCTTATCTGATCGGGTATCGGGTAGGATTTGGATATAGGATATTAAGTTCGAATTTGAAGATGGATAGTACAATACCCGATCCAAACCCTATCCATTGCCATCCTTATCTACAATTCCAGACTATTATGCTCGTTGATCCCTATATGGTTCCTAAATGATTATTCTTTTTCTTTTATAGTCTGTGTCATCAAATGAATCCCCCTCCAAAAGAGATATGCTGATATTATTATGAGATGGATTCACCTGAGGACTACTACTTGGTATATCACCTTGCACATGTGCTAAAATATCATGAAATCCAAAACATACTGAGAGTAAGCATCGGTAGTTTTACCTTTGTCACCTGACTGTTTCACCTTCAGATTTTGCCCATTAACCTCCACCGCAGATGATCCATCCAACTAACTCGCTAGTTGAGAGTTAGGATTGATCATCATAGCCTTTCTAGTTTTTTTGCCCTCAGCAATGTCAAGAGTGCTAATAGCCTTTGGAGTTTTCGATTGTTGGCTTGTCTCTTTACCTTTCTTTATTATAATAATAACTTTAGTTTACTTTGGGGATTCAGAGCTTGACGAGGTATTGGAACCAGATTTGGTGAGTGATCTTTTGTGCTTTTCTTTCCACACCAAGAAGGATTGAGAGTGCCATTTTTCACTTGATGTCAGAATCATCTCCATTGGTTGGGGTTCAGGCTCCAAGTTGTGGTCATCCCTTAAGGGATCGAATTTGAAAGACTCCACAATTGGATGTTGCTGATCTAGTTGTATGGTATCCTTTGATTAGGGTTTTTTAAATTGCTTCCTGGTATGAGTTCAAGCCACTTATTCTTGACTTGTTGATGGTGGTAGAGTGGGTGATCGTTTAGAAGTTGCTTCAGTTGGGAAAGGCACTCTGATTGCCTTAATCCATGGTCTATACAACTTCTCATCAACCTACACTCGAGCTTCTCCATCACAGCCACAATCCACTACTCGCAGAACTAATTTCTCACAATTGTAGTAGATTTTTGATAGATCTTCATATATAAATTCTTTCCATAAAGTCTTACCTTTCAGTTACACCTTTGTTCCTGGGCATATGCTCTTTGCTAAATCTATTTGCACACAAAGTCATGCAAACCCCATCCAAGAATTTGACGCTATCCAGTCATCAAGAAAGAGTGGCTTCCCTGCTACCGTAGTTTTCTTCATTATCAGTGCTTCATCCCACACCTCTAGTGTAGATCTGAAAGCTTGAGCCATATGGATATGTGTCGAATCTAATCTTTGCCCAAGCGAAATCTTGGCTTCCAACCTTCCATCATGAGGAAGTTGCCTAGCTAGAGACCAAGGTCTCTTAGCTAGAATTTTTTGCTTGACCTCTTTGGATATGAGAGTAAACAGTAGTGGCCCTTCAGAGAGCTAAAGGATCTGAAAATCACCTTCTACATTCCATGGATTCCTTATCTCTCTTTGGACAAAGTCGACTAGAAATACCCTTCCCAGAAACTTGCCAACTATGGCCGCCTTCCATTTTTGGGTCACACAATCTATTTCTTTATCCTCAAAGACCACCACTTGAGAGAATCGTTCCTCTACATAGCTCTAGAAGTTTTTCACTGAAAACTCCAAGCTCCTTGCACCACCTACGCCTAAGGGCAGGTCGAGTCTATACCTTTTATGTTGTTCCTCTCTAAAGAAGCCCTCGAAAATGAAGGATGCTTGCCTTTCTGGTGTCGATTGTTGTCCTTTCCAATGTCAATAGCTCCATCACCATGTGATCCTGGCTGATCAAGGCCTATTTTGACCCCAATCAACATCACATTCCCTCCCTTGTGGGATTCTGATGAAAACCCTAGCAGGGGCCTTTTCTCTTTCGCTCCCTTTCTCGCTCATTTTTCAGTGGAGTCTTTTAAAGGATATGTTAGTTTATATGATAATCTTTGGAGTTCTCATAACCCATATTGAGAGCTATATATGTGGGTTAAGTTGTATAGATTCTAGCAATGCAGCTCGAGTGGGCTAGGTTAGATCGATGATAAATCATAACCTAACTCAAAACTATATATTTTTCAACTCTAATCTAACATGACTAGGTCTAAAGTTGGGATTCTCTAACTCCAACCCTATCAAAACCCCACTTAAACTAAGTTTCAGGTTCAATTGGTTTGTCAAGTTAGGTTGATTTGGATCATGTAAATTGGGTTAGATAATGTTAAATAAGAAATTCTAAATAAAGAAAAAGGTTCAGGATGCTTTTGTTCGTCTATAAGTTGATATACAAATAACATTACAGATACAAGCTAACCAACATATTTGAATATATACAACTCAAATTGCATAGTATGTTGAGCTAGCTACTCATGAGACTACAACTAAAACTATCTTATAGTAAATTGACTCGCGATCAAAATGGCTGATAGATAAGTTACCACTATTCAAGTTGATGTTTTAACTCAAATATTTATCCATTTTCTTTCTCACTTTATATTAAAATTCTTTTTAAAAATTCTTCCATTCCCCTCTTCTCTCCTGCTCCACTCTCGAGTCCCTTTCTTATCATTACCCTCGATGCTGTAGCCGACTCTTAGCCCACAGCGACATCCTCCACCTCAAATTTCGCATCAACATGCCTCTTCTCTTCCTCCTTTCTTTTTCATCTCCTTCCCCACCTTGCTTCCAGTTCGACCCTCTATGCCATTGTCCTCGATGCTACTATTCACCTCTATCACCCCTAAGAGGCTACAATTGTCTTCTTCTCCTCAGGCTTTGTCATAATAACTTTTTTATTGCCTGCCTTCTCAACTATCTTATCGAATACCATATCCTCCTACCCACCTCTTTTCAGTCCTCATCTTTACTCAACACCCCCCCAGCCCTAATCTTTTTTTTTTGGACCATCCCCCTCGATAGTACTACTCTCCTCTACCACCACTCACCCTCTCCACCTCTATGCCTCCATATGTCATCTCTAGGCCTCAACCCTTCTCCCATATTATTTTCACTCTCTCAAGGCCTATATTATCACCCACTCTCTCCCTATAGGTGTTCAAGTTTATGCTCAAGCCCTTGCCACTAGCAAATTTGATGCCAATCTCTTCATCCAAAATATCTTTTATTTTATATATACATCAAGTGCTTAAACCTAGCCTTACCTTGCAAGGCATCGAACAATATTCTATCCGAGATGCCCCTTCTTTCCAACTCTTTTTGAAATACAAAAAGTAAGCTTGGACGTTAATACTGCCATCTAAATTATAAACTTGCAATAGAACTAGAATTGCGGTGCAACTTCAACTACAGAGCTCCACACACACCCATTATATTTTAATAGTTCATCAACTTAAATGATAAAACTTACAAACTAAGAAAACATATAATCCATATGAAACAAAACTAAATTGTATGTATATATATATATATATATATATAATAATTATATAATATATATATATATATATATATATATATATATATATATATATATATATATAAATATTTATTCATTTTATAATATACATATACATACATATACATGTGTATATATACATATACGTATACATGCATACATACACACACATATATAATATACATACATACATATATATACATGTGTATATATAGACATATACGTATGCATACATACAGACACACACACATACAACAGACACACATATGTATACATACATATGTGTATGTATAAGTAAAATTATTTTTTTATTTATATATCGGGTTGGGTCAAATCAGGTCCAACTTGAATAATGGTTGGGTTTTATTTTTGAGCTAGAGATCAACCCCAAACCAGCCCAAGCATAGGTTGCATTGAGATTTTTTGAGCCCAACCCAATCAAAATTTATAAAACCTTAATCCGGCCCATCTAATAAGTAGACTCAATAGGCAAGTTTGGGTTGAGCCCAACCTAAGTTGCAACTTTAGCGGGTTATAATCCCATAGGAGCTATAAAATGGATATAGGCAGCAAAATAGATGGTTCGTGCTAGGTCAACATCAACTTTATGTGGTCTTAGTTCCTTGTCTGCCATCAATGTTCACTGCATGTAATGTTGCATATGTCCTGCCATTTTATGGGTGATTTGATGTGCTCTCTGGTGTAATAAAAATGATTGTTACTTGGACTTCCTAATCCAAATGAAGCTGTGCTCGGTTGGACAGATTTGTGAGGGGTCCTTGTTGGCAGCAACTTTGTTCATCCAGACAAGCCTCATTGTCCAGGGATCGGTGAAACAAGTGAATACATGGAATGACTCCTAATTAACTCTATTTCTAAATGAATCTAGCCATGTCCTTGAAATGTTGTGGTAGTTGAAACTTTACCAGTAATATCCAACGTCTAGTGACTTCATCAGGTCAACTAGAAGCACTCTTTATATAATGGAGAT
>NC_026001.2:16471657-16590029 GCF_000442705.2 Elaeis guineensis
GTTAATGACTTTCTGTGAACATATATGACTTCTTATGAATACATATGATTTTCTGTGAACATATATAATTTTTTATGAATATATATAATTTTTTATGAATATATATATATGTTTACAGAAAATTATAAAAAGTTATATATATTTACAAAAATCATATATATTTATAAAAAATTAAATGACAGAAAGTCATATATATCCATATGAAGTTATATGATAAAAAATCATATAAGATATTTAAAAATTATGAAAGATATTTTTATTATATAAAATTTTTAAATAAAAATATCAATCTACAGATATTAAATATGTGCCGGACGATGGCTACATAATCTAATTTTTTTTTTTTTAGATTACATAACCCAATCCAACTTTAACCAATTAGCTGCAAATATGACTACTGCCACCACAAACTCTCATCCCCCTACATCCCACTGCCCCCATTCCCACCTTGACGGTGGGAAGCCACAACCACCACACGTTCCACTCAAATTTCCCACACAAAATCACACTCCCATATCCATCCACAAACTCCCCCACCCTTTTAAAACCGCGGTCGGCCGTTGGAACCATGAGGCCACCGCAACTCTCTCTTCTTTTAAAGGATCACGGGAAAGGGGAGAGTTTTGAGATGTTGATAACCAGAGGAGCCTCCCACTCCTTCCTCGCCCACTACTCCCCTCCTTCCTCCCCCAAAACCCTAATCTCTCCTCTTCTTCCCAAGAGGCGGAGGCTCTTCTCGAGCCTGCTCCCGCCCTCCTTCTCCTCATCTCACTCTTCCGTAGCTCGGAGAACTCTCGGTCGCCGGAATTCCACCATGGGTGCGAGTTCTGCTGTCCGAGGGTCGGCTCAGAAGCTTGAGAACGCCGACGAGCTCATCGATTCTGTTGAAACCTTCATCTTTGATTGCGACGGTTATCTCGCTTCTCTCCTTGTTCCCTCTTTATTAGAATTATATTGTAGAATTGAGGAATTGAGATGGATTCCTCTTCTGGTGCTTTATATTGGTTTTGTTTGAATTGCAGGAGTTATATGGAAAGGAGATAGTTTGATCGATGGGGTGCCGGAAACTCTCGATATGCTGCGGTCAAAGGTTCGTCTTTTTTTTTTTTTTTTGACCTTTTGCGAGTCCATCTGTTGTTATTGGTTGATTTATATGTTAGATTGAATAGGTAGATTGAAAAATGTGAATACAGATTGTTGTGTGGTTGTGAGATATTTGCTTTTATTTGTGTTTGTTTAGGGAAAGAGATTGGTTTTTGTCACTAACAATTCGACAAAGTCAAGGAAGCAATATGGGAAGAAATTTGAGACACTCGGTTTGAGTGTCGGTGAGGTGTGCTTGCATTTCGCTGCTTTGTGTAAATTTATTTTTTTATCTTTCAACTTTTCTTTTGCTTATGAGTTAGATTATAGTGTTATCGCGGGATTGAACATAATAGCGGTCAAATTCTTGTAGGAGGAGATTTTTGCATCATCTTTTGCTGCTGCAGCCTATTTGAAGTCCATTGACTTCCCCAAAGACAAAAAGGTACACATCTTAGTGATGGATAGTAAATTGACAGTACTTTTTATCACCATCTTGGTGATAGAGTAGTGGTGGAGGAACAGCATTGGGCTTTATCTTACTTCCTTCTGTTTTGTTTAGACCGTTGCCTACCCATTAGAGAAACTTTGAATTTAAAAAGACAAATAGATCAGACCCACTGCAGTAACCATTTGTAGTCTAATCTACACATATGTCTGTACCCACATTTTCTTATATTTTCAGAGAATACTTAATGTTCTTATTACTTTGTGAATATTTGGAATTTGATGTTTCACAAATTTGTGCTATTCGAAAAAAAAAGAAGAAAAAAAGAAAAAAAAGATGGTAGATTGTCTCTTTTGTTCACACGAGGCATGTGAAATCAAAATTCAAAAGTTACATGAATGGGCCGAATATATGATATTGGGTTTGCTTCCACTTTTATATATTGGAAGTAAGATGTCTGTCCTACTTCAATATTAGTTCTCTGCATGTTTGAATATACCCAAATGAGAAGGGTCCTCACTTCTTTCTTAATACTTTTGTTACATTTTTTTGATTGTCTGCTTTTCTAACCTTCTTAAATCAGAACTCCTTTGGCTTATGTTGCAATCGTCATCATCATCAAGCCTTTTTCTATAAAATATAGGGTACAGAGACTGCAACTCAAACTTGAAAAGGCTCCTCCAAAGGATAGAGCATATTATAAGATTGGCTGCTAGCCTGACATCAACCCACTAATACTGGTGCCAAATTCCTGGTCAAGGAAAATTTAAGCAAGAGAGGGCCCTATCACAAAACCGATATGGTCAGCTAGAAAATAGGGTTATCTACATCATATGTTGCAAGTTAGACTCACATAATAGAGGAGTGAGCTTCTAGAATTGCCCTGACTTGCAAAGAGTCTAGTCCAAGCAATAAGATAATATACCTTTTGATATAGGGTGTTTTTTCACCTAGAAGGCATGAATAACCAGATTGACAAATTATCTTAAATGGTTCTCTCACATCATCCTTGATTGATATACTCATAATTTGCTCATTTTCAACTGTTTCCTACATAAATTACTCCATGTGCACCGTAATATCCTTATCTTGCACTCATTTTCCTTCTTTAATGCTGATAGTCTAATCCATAAAATGCAATTGGTCTTATGTGTGCCTCATGAAAAATCATTATCATATGCCTGTCCATTTGGTGACATCTCCCCAAGGAATATAATCTTATTCCTGGCAGATTATGCCATTTTTGGATGGACTTTTTTTTTTTTTGTACCTCTGTGTTTATCTCATCACAATTTGGCTTCTGATTTTTTTTTTTTAAAATTTATCTTTGAATTGTTAGTGTACACATACACTGACAGTGTTTATTATTTCTTTCACGATATCAAACTTAATGTTTGCAGCATATAGCTCAATTTTCCTTCTTGAAATTATTCAGATTTTTTCTAATCTTTTTACACCACTATCTCTACATTGTTTCTATCATTAACCAAACTCTGCATGATCAAGCTTGTAGTCAGTCATGACTTCTTGAATTTGTCTTCCTTTTCAAATAACTCTTTTTGGTTGGTTCTTGCAGTTGATTATAATATTTTGTTTTCATTATTCTGAATCATCTTGAAATTACATTAAGTGAAGATCCATCTAGTGATTTGAATGTTTTTGTAGCTATTTCTGGATTTGTCCTTTGCAGTTGAAGCCAGTTGAATAGGAGATGGGCCTACCTTTTTTAATAACTGCCGTCAGATCCTTATCCAAAGCCATTTCAAGGATAATATATTAAGTATCTAATAAGTTAGATTCTTAATTTTGGCTGATTATCTTGGAAGGCTTAATTAATTTATTAATATAAGTAAAAAAAAAACCCATTCATATGTTTCACAAATGTTTAATATCTTTACCTTGTATGATAAGGAATAACTGACAAGTAAATGGTTTCACTTTTCTAAAGTTGTCTGCTGAAATTTCAGGTATATGTGATAGGTGAGGATGGAATACTAAAGGAGCTAGAGCTTGCTGGATTTCAATATCTTGGTGGTCCGGTATGTTGTAAGTCACTAGCATAAACTTAAATTTAAATAAATACTTTTTGTGTATTAAAATTAAAAGTCTAAAACATTACATATTGTTGATCTTTTGTTAACTTTGCTTTTCATGTCCATCTCTTGTCTGATCTCTTGAAATTTATTTAATATGATAGTAGATGATTTTTTGTGGTGATTTATGGCACAAATAACTCAACTATGATGTTGATGGACTTATTTTAGGGCCTACTTGATTGTGTGTTTCCTATTTCATTTAGAAATCAATGCTCATTTTCCACTGGAAAAACCATCTGAGAATTGAATTTGCAAATAATAGCCAAGTGATGCGGTGAGCACAATTGGGATAGAATTCATACTTCCACATCATTATAAAGTGAAAAACACTGGCTAATGATGCCCATAAAGGTAATGATGGATAATGGAGAGAAATGTGATCACCAGGCAATGCAAATTTATATCCTGAAATAGTGCTTCTATGTTTATAGTAAAAGGCACATGGCATGCATGTGAATCCTAAACATTTCAAGAATATGGTAGACAAGGTGGAGGCTTTGTAAGATGATGAATAACTGACAATCTAATAATTGGTTTGAAAATTTGTCCACTCCATATAAAATTGGTTTTGAGATACCCGATACACTAAAAACATAATTATGATGTTATCGATCAACCTTTTAATTCAATAGAACCCCAACAAGGGCATTTTGTTGCATTTCAGTTATCTAAACTTTCCGAGGCTTGAGAGCTCTTAAGGAACCTATACAAGTTTACAAGAAGAGCAAAACTAACTAAACAAGCTAGGCTTGTTTGTGCCTTGCTAAAACCATAGATGATTTACCCATAAAGCAATCTGGACACACTAAATTAGTCTCAACTCTTGATGCAACTGGATATTCAGACCCATGGATAAGATGCATGGCTGAATATGAGTAAATTTAGACAGGCAAGTTGGTTTGGTCATAGTTTGTCCAAACTCACCCAACTTGGCTCATTTTATGTTCACAATTAATATAATGGTTGGAAATAGAATATAACCCAGGTTAAATAATACTTACATGTGCTGTTAGTTATATATCCCCATTTCTTAGCTCTTCCTTCCCAGGTCTCTCCTCTCATCTTTAGCTCTAATTGCTTGTTAAACAACTAATCGGGTCTGCAGCTTGTGCATCCTCTAACTGCCACCCATCACTCGAGTTGTTGCATTGCAAAACTTTAACCTATATCAGGCAAAGCTATCTTATCCATAGTCCAAAATCTTACACATACTGCCCTCTTCACCGCTTCCAATTTCCTCTTTCTCTATTTCTATGCAAACCAAGTGGCCAGAGCACAGAACCCACCAGGTATTTGGAGTAAAGATTGACAACAATATCCTCATATCAGCATGCTAGGCATCCACTCTATCGATAGGATTTGAATGCTTGGTTGATGGCATGATGGTATCCACTATTGAGAAAAGCTTTGATACTAAAGGCTGTCATAGGCTTGCTCATGTTACAAACTTATCTAGAATAGGGGTGTGCAAGGAAACCGATCAAACTGCAAAAACTGACCCAAACTGCTAAATTCGGTTCGGTTTTGGTTTAGAAAAAACCAATTCAAACCAAACCGACCTGATACATATATGTTGTATGTATGTATGGCCCATCTCATAAATTGCCCATTTAGCCTATCCTATATACTGCCCATTTAGCTCATCCCATAAGCTGCATTTTTGCTATAAGCGCAATGGCCCACAATCCGATAAATCGAACCGAACCGAACCAATTTTTCGGTTTGGTTTGAACTAATTTTTCTATGTGATCGATTCAGTTTCGATTTTAGAAAACTGATTGAAAGTGGTTCGGTTTGAAAATTGACCCTAAATTGATCTGAACCGAACCATGCACACCCCTAATCTAGAAATATCCCGATATCCTTCTATAAAGATAGACAACTAAGAGAGCCTTGGTACATGACTATTTGAAATATTATTGTTGTTGTCAAGGAGGGAGCACATAGGAGCCTTCATTCTTTTATATAGGAAGGTGGGGCAGTTATTTGCGAAAAATAACTTCTGCTAGGTTGTTTCCTCCATTAGCCACTTTACTTGGTGGTTGCTTTAGCTCCCTTTAGTGGCTTCCACATGACCAACTTCCTTGAGGTAGTAATTTTTCCAGCAAAAATTACCCACAATGGACTCTTGCACAAGTGACAATTGCCAGTCATATCCATACATGGCCTCTTACATGACTGGCAAGTAATTTGATAAATGCTATATTATCATCAATCATGTATTTCAGTTGGTAGACACATGTGAAATTTGGCTGTAAATATAATGTGATAATAATGCATTCTATACTACTGATCTTTAATTTTGAAAAAGAAAAACCACTGCCAATCATAATGGAACTTGATTATCTTCGGTCACCAATTAATTGTGAAAACAGTTCTTGGCTTATGATATGATGCCAAGTATCTGTGCCTTCATTCTTTGGAATGATTGTTCAGCATGAGTGTGACATTGAATTTATTCACTTTCAGGCGGATGGTGAGAAAAAGATAGAATTGAAGCCCGGCTTTTATATGGAGCATGATGAAAATGTACATTTCTACTCTTTTCAAACCCCTAATTTGCTAGGCTTCTGGCTTGCTTTCCTTTTGCAGCATTCTTGATGAGGATCCAATGAATAGGTTCTTCATCTCCAAATATGTAATTAGATCTTGTTGGGTTTCTTTCTTTAGGTTGGAGCTGTTGTGGTTGGATTTGATCGTTATTTCAACTACTACAAAGTTCAGTATGTTTTCTATCTTTTGCTTAACTTTTCCTGCTATATAGGCCAGTAGAAAGCATCTGTAGAGTACAAACTTGTATGCTGCTTATCATTCTGTCATTTTGAAAGTGACCAAATTTAACTCATTAAGATTGTGAGTTTTCCTTATTGTTAAATTTTGTAAAGTGTACTCTTAACCACCTTAGTTATGTTAGCTAATAGCTGATTTTATTTTCTTTAACCATATCATGTTGTAGGAGGCTAATTATTAGTTGCAATTTTGTTACTTGCTAGCTTGCATGTGTGAACAATACATTTTTGGTGTAGCCCACTTTCCTCCATCATCCATACCCATTGTGCAAAATTCAAATTTTAAACATATAGATTAACCAACCATCTATCCTGTCTGAAGGCCATAATTCTCCACCTTCAAAGTAGGTTATTTACTAGGTGAACTCAAAAGTCAGTCCCTTCTTTTACTGGAGTTTAACATGCAGTCCTTTGACCATTAGCATTTTACCTGCAAACAATTTAGGACATTTATACACACACATATTGCACACACTTATAGTAGTTCTTATACACATATATATTGCCCCTCCACACAATTTTACTGTCCTTTTACACACTTATTTCTGTGTGTATACAGTAATTTAAAACTGTGTACATATTGGGGTCTAAGTGTGTACAATGGCTAGGGACCGGGAATTAGAGAAAGTTTGAAACTTGGGGTGGGTGTTAAAGTCCCAGTCAATAAATACTAATATTTGCTGTCCAGTTGATGGAGTGACCGGCTATTAACTACACTTATTTACTAGCTTACTACATGAAACTTTCCACATGGTCATCATTCCCACTCATTCTGAGAACTCTTCTCCAGAGAATTCATGACAAATCCATCTTTTCCGTGAATACCTTCTCCATGAACAAACCTTGAAGAACCCTCATTTGTGAAGCTTGTATTCATGTAAGTAGATGTCCCTTTGCATGAATCATTCTTCATAAGCTTCCTTCTTAATCTTGTACTTGGAGAGTCATTTAATGAAATATTAAGCTTTCATCTTGTCCCGGTGTTTGTCTTTGGTTGTTTTTCTTCTACTTTGGTTGGAGATCTTGGGCTAGTGGTGATCTTGTGTGCCACTACAGGAGGAGGGTCTTTTAAGTGTCTCAAGATCAGTCCATCTCCATACTTCTTACATTTTCATTTTGTAACTTCTTCCATATTTCTATGTGTTGCGGACTTTTTTCTTTTCAGATTTTGGGTTTTTATGCTGTATGGCATTTATTAGTTAATAGTCACCATGATAGACAGATGCTATCTTCATACAGCAAGTGAAGTTGCAACATCCAATCTCCATCTCATATATCAAGATCATGACTTCCTTTTTCATATTGTTTATAGGCTGAGTCCTGCATTTAAAACATAGATGTGCCTCTTAAATTTCTAAACAGTAATTACTCTCGCAGTCGGTGTGGCCTATGATGTTTATCACGCAACTCACTGTTAAGAAATTCATTTGCTGATTACAGTTGGTGTGGGCTATTATGTTTATCATACAACTCACTGTTAAGAAATTCATTTTCTGGTTAATCTTGCATCTATGTTCTCTTAAATTCTGAGTTATATGACAGAACTCACATTTTTATGCTTTCTGAAACATGTTTTGGTATCTAACGTAGGATAATCAAATAGTTTTTTCATGACAATGCAGCAAGTGTTAGATCTTGGCATAAGGAGAAGAGTCTCAGCTCCATTTTGCATCCTTTCATGATCGAATTAGGTCTCCATTGTAAAATTACACAAAAATCATGCACATATTAGATCTTAATAGTGATTGATCCTTAGGAACTGGAATCTTCTAAGGTAATGTATGTACTTTGGAATCTTCCCCAAATTATGGACCAAAACCCACTTCCTAAGTGCTACCTTTATTAAAAGTATTCAAAATTTTCCACTTCCCTTCATCCACACCTGCACCTGCTCGCGCACCTACTCATTATGGGAACCAAGGATTGACCATCACCACTGTTTTTAATGGGACTCTGCTGATAGGTCTCCCCTCCCATTGGACTCCACTACTGATATACTTATTGAGCTCTAATGAGAGTGACTCCAGTCTGGAACAACTCTATCTTATTTTCCCTTTCAGGAAAAGGGTCCTTTGGTTTTTCCTATGCAGATCTCCTGTCCCTTTTTTCCTCACTCACTTTTGTAAAATTTATTGTGTTCCCCCCTTTCTTTTCCATTCTGCCTATAGATGATGTGCATTCAAATGTGAAATTCTAGGGGTTTTTTTAGTAATGCAAGGGAGACATTTGGATAGCTGCTTGAACATCAGCATTCTCTAATTTGTTTTTAAGTTCTTTCTCTGCACTTCTGTTGAACTACTATATTTCTACTTTGCTAAAAAGTTTCGACTCCTGTTCGTTAAGTGTTCAGTTTATGCTCCATGCAGATAAACTAAATGAAAATTTATGTAAGCTGATAGGGAAAAGGGATATCAGATGAATGACGTGTACTATCAGTTTGTTGAACCTTCTTGACAAGGAAAGGTCACGATACTGAAAGTTAATAAGTTGATATGATTTGGTCATTATAATGATGTAGTCTTAAGAATCCATTCTTTATTTAATGTTTCAGTCAGTTATCCACCTCCTTTGTCTTATTTATGTGTTGCATAACTGTATGTCATTTCTCGCAGCATTATTCTTGTGTATTATGTATGTAGACTGTAGTCCAAGTTATCTTGTCTCTTCATCTATTATGAGTGGGAATGTTTCTTTCTGAGTACCTTTTTTTTAGTTAATGTTGATTGCTTTTCCCATTTTTTTATTAATTGGAGGTATGGAACCCTTTGTATCCGTGAAAATCCTGGGTGTCTTTTCATTGCTACAAATCGTGATGCTGTGACTCATCTCACTGATGCTCAAGAATGGGCAGGTTTGCATCTTGATACCTATCTATCTCTTCTCTAAATATGATAATAGATAGTATAGGATGTATGCTAACAACATATATTTCAGTTTTGGCTTGAATCAAAAGGTGCTTCCGGACTATGATTTTGAAATTACTGCATTTCAAGCAACACTGATGACTGTGTTGCTTCTTTCATCTAAGAATATCTGAATACTGGAAGTAGACTTGAGGTAGATCTTGGGTTGAAACAAATTAAGCAGTGATACATGTGAGAGAGCCACTCTTTTCTTATTGAACTTTCTCCAAACTACTTACTGATAAGTTGCAAAGTGGTTGATGCATGTGGAATCATCCAGGAATTTCTTGGTCCTGGAAGCATCTTTAGGGTCCCAGAGTAGTAAGCAATGCCAGGAAAAGTACCTAGTCCACTTTTTGAGATATGTGCTAGCAGTTAGCACCTTCCACATGGAAAATTGCAAGACTTCCCAAGTTCCCATATTTGGCATGTTCAGTCTGACAGTGATCATGATAAAATGAGTACTTATGGATCTCAAGACGAAACCAAGCAGCTAGCAAGTTTTAACAAAATCAATATGTGTTATCCTCTGTCAGGAAAATGTTTCTCTAGAACTAAAGAAACTTCTCTTTATAAACAAAAAAACATAAAATAAATTTCCTAACTCTGAGATAATGATTTTGAAACTGAAGAGGAATCTGCATCTTGTGTGTCTAAATTTCACTCTCTAGACCTTTTCCATCTGATGGCAAACTAGTCTGCTTCTTCTTGTCCTCATGATGCCTTTCCTGGACAAATCAGCATTACTTTGCAGCGGAAGATTGAAAATTTGAAACAACAAATTATAGTAGCCTTATTAATGATAGGCATCAGAGTCCTGCCATGAAGTTTACTGTCTAAAACTTGATCCTACATTATCAGTGTCTCTTCATTTTAAACCATAGAAAAATTCATCTGCCCATAAAGAAAATGATTGCTAGAATACGGATCTGTGTGAAATGTGAAGTAGGTACCTCACAATTTTTAATATTGAGAGGAATATGCCTTTATTTTATGATGAAGTTCTGGATTTTACTGTTAAAACAAAATTTTATAACCTGAAGATATTTTGACTTAAAATTTCTGAACTGCATTATGAAAGGTTGTCTTATGAAAAGCAGGTACATTATATTTATATCTGTGCACTGACTTAGTCATATGGTTCTTTTAATACTTGAGGATGCCGCAAGGTTCATGTAGAATGAGATTCCTATCTGACCTTTGATGAAATGGATCATATTACTCGATGCTTGCTATGAGCCAGATTCCTGACCTTTTCATTATGTGCATACAAATTGAAAACTATATACAAGAATGGTTTTCTGAAATAGGTTTTCACATTCATATTATGTTTGTTATATAGCATACTGCTGATTAAATGTCAAAACCACAGTTAGAATGGGTTCAGATGATAATTTAGTGAAATTAATTATTTCTGCCTTTTGAGTTTTTGAATTATGAAAGTGTAACTGTTTTGGAAAATTGTTCTTTCATCCATGAGAATGTTTCTCGTTGCTTGAAGTTTCTTTCTGTACTTCAGGTGGTGGTTCCATGGTTGGTTCACTCTGCGGTTCAACTCAGCGGGAGCCTATTGTTGTAGGAAAGCCATCAACTTTTATGATGGACTATTTATCAAATAAGTAAGATTATAAAAGTTAATATTTCCATTTCTGTTTGACTTTTTTTCAAAGTAATATGATATACTAAAAACAATGGGCAATTAGAAGTTCTATCATGGAAGTTGAGTTTACGAGGAGAATAAAAAGAAAGGAAGAAAAAATATGTTCAACCTGGTCAGCCTTGAGGGGAAGCCGCCAGTTGCTGATGTGATGTAGGACATCCAAAGGGAGAAAATCATTAGGGAAGAAAAAAATCTGAGCACAATGGTAAATGGCAGAGCAGACAATGACAAGAATGTTGCACCTCTCTCTGGGAGAGACCGGAGAGTAACATGCTTTTGAACAAGGGATAAGGGCAAAGCTCCTTTTAACCTATACAAGAAATTCACATAATCTCTCACAACTAAACTGTAGAAAGATGGGTCCTTTCTTAAATTTATTTGCTTTACTTCTGACACGTACTAAATTTGCAATTTCTTTTCTAAATGGCCAAAAATATCCCAATGCATATTGAGAATTTGTATAAGCAGCTCCATACTTCCAGACACACTCCCCTTGTCTTGTGTCTCACTCAACATATTTTATAGAGATGCTATATGGATGCATGTATTAGAAAGGTGTATGTAGAACTCCTTAGGTACTCGGTATCCCATGAACTAAAGCATCTATAATGGGCCCTATGAATTTCTTCTGGAACATCATGGTTTGATTCGATCTATCTTCAACATGATTTTCCACACACACACATGTGCATGCACGCACGCGCACGTTCACGCACACACACACACATATATATGGTCAAGGAGGCCATTAGTCATTATCCATTTAAACAAAACTTTGATGAGTTGCATAACCAAGATGATTGAAGTTATCCATCATGTTTGTGAAGTCATCATATTGTCATTTATATAAGAGAATATTATTAGAAGGGCCATTACCTAGTTATATTCCCGGCAATCTAGGTTCCTGCAAGGGCAGACTGGGGACAGATCTAACATTTGAATTTTTTTTTTCCATACAAAGCAGCTGCCCCCAAGACTTGTACCTGTGCTATTGCACTTGTCAGCCCAAGCCTTTTACCATTGTACCAAGCAATGGCCCAATATTATTATGGAAGGAAAACTTTCATTCAATTTATAGATTTTATTGCTGCCAAATATTTGCAATAAAAAAAAAAGCATGAAGTGTAACTTTATACATTTATTTAAAAAAAAATATATATTTTAATCTGATTAGATCAAAACCTAAAATCCTAGTCCTCTCCAGAAGAAGGTAAATGTAAGCATTAGACTTCTATCCGAGCGACTGTTTGTTGATGATGCATTGATCCCCATTTGAGGGCAAGTTGAAAGTTGGGATGTTGAAGTGAGTCTAAAATATAAATGAAGCATTGGGCAACTCTAGATCTGGATAGATTTGGATTAGGCACTCTGAGGCCCATCAGATCGAGTGCAGACAGACCACTCACAAACAACCACATGTGCCTAGGGATGCATGAGCACATCCCAAGCCTCATGCCTCAGAGTAGGTTTCTCAATTAAAATTAGTAGGCAACTAATGGTAGAAGCTGGATTGATCTTTGATTGACCTGCAAACAGATTTTATATTTTTATAATTTGATCACAGGTTTGGCATTCTCAAATCACAAATATGCATGGTAGGAGACCGATTGGATACTGATATCCTATTTGGTCAAAATGGTGGCTGCAAGACCCTCCTTGTTCTCTCAGGTAAGTAAAATACCTTCTTCCTTGCATTTTTTGAACTACTTGACAACCATGTGTGGGTACTCAGTGTGATCTTTTTGTAGGTGTGACTACCCTGCAGATGCTCCAAAGCCCCAACAACTCCATACAGCCAGATTTATACACTAACAAAATATCAGATTTTGTTACTCTAAAAGCTGCAACAGTCTAAGCACATAAATTTTCTGTAAATCCATTATAATCTGTTTTAGAAAATGATATCAACACTATTGTTTTGTAAGCTGCAAAAAAAATTGGCAGCGATTTTTAATATATTGAGTGGAAATGAATTGTACAAATTATTTCTTTCTAGATTATTTACATCACTTGACCAGAAGCTAATATTTAGTTGTCAGAGGAAATCAATGAAGCAGGGTGAACATAAATGTTTAGTAACTTCTATCAGTGCAGTTTAAATGGCGTATGAGGCAGGGAATGTTCTTGAATTATACCCTAGAATTTCATCTATCAGCTAGATGCATGAGCCTCACGCTAGCTCAGAGCTGGCAAAATTGGTTTCAGATCTTTGGGGCTTTAAAACTAAAAGAGAGTTAAAAATAAAAAATAAAAACAGTTTGGGACTTTCAGCATTGCAGTTTCAGCTGGAAGAGACATTTAACTTCCCAAACTCTTGGTAAGGTAGATGAAATTAGCAATAACATCATTAAAGAGTATATTACTTCATTGAGTGATTGTTCTCTATCTCTTGGTATCTTGGCCCTATATTTCATTCTGTATGGACAAACTATCTGCTGTTTGTTTCATCCTGAAGCAGAGAGCATTTGCATGCAATCATTACTGTTGTTATTAGAAATCTTCTTAATCTGTTGTGAAAATGATTTCACATCTGACAGAATGCAAATCCTGGCACTTATCATAAATTTTGAATAAATGTGCTAGCCCTTGGTTCTCTTGAGCTGACCTGCGAGGCCAAGGAATTCAAGGATATATTTCTACTGCCAATCTAAGAGGAATGAATCTTGAATCTTATCTGAGTAGTTTTGTAAAGGAATGGTCGTGTTCCTTGTCCCAGGACAGCAGAAACTGATCCTGCTGCTTTAGTTCAAATCTTTGCTTGACCAGCTCTTGAACATGGCTCGGGTCTTTATATGGAAGAAAACGTATCTTTGGCCTAGGCAATGTTCTTTCTGCAGTTGGCTATGGCATTTAACAAAGAATGTAAGTAACTTTTGAGATTATTCATGTAAGCACCTTTTTAGCTTTATCTTCTTTCTCTTAGTATTCGAAGGTTTCCTCTCTACTTACCAAATAAAGAAGTCAATTTTTGAGATCCGATCCGATGCCCTCACACTAGCTGCTAGTTTGAGTTGCTAATATGTTCTTCAGGTGCAGAATCTCCCAAAAGCCAATACATTAGATAGGGGTGAAAGTGATATGAATATTATTCATTCGAATCCATTTTCATATCGGAATCAATTCAGATATAGATAAAAATTTGAGAATCCAATTAATATCCGTATCTGTATCTATATCCATGAAAAAAAAAAGATATGGATATGGATAGACAACTTTCTGATCTGTATCCGAATCTACATGTAATTCTATATAATTTTATGTAGTACTTATTAATTTTTAAAAAATATATAATCAGAAAAATTTATTATTAACTTGATTTATTATATATTTAGTAATTTTTTTGATTTTACAACCATAAAATTTAATTATTTAAATTATATCTATATGTTTAGCATCCGAATTGTATTCCTATCCATTTAATACAAATATGGATATAAATTTTTCTATTCGAATAATATCTATATCCATATTTGTATTCGTTAAATAAAATAAATATGGATACGGATATGCTAATATCCAATTCAATTTCAACCCTATATTATAACATGTAATCAATCAAACCATGCAGACTCCTGCATCAGTAACCATTCCGTGCATTTTTTGTGTGGGAATCATGATGTCTGTCATTCAAGTATTGTGATGTAACATGAACAATGGAAAACTACGTAGCCGCATTTAATTTCCAATGGGTTTTCAAAGAAATTCATGCACAGAAGCAATATGGAAGCATATCACAATCAGCGTACACTGTAATATTCCAAGATCATGATGTGCAGATGGGAAGTGGTTCTGTATTCTTTCTGGACAGATTGGCTCATGCTCTGGCTAGTGAAAAAAGAAAAAATTGTGCCAAATGTTCACACGCAAATGAAGGGGCATGAAAACCTTTGCAACACAAATTGTTAAACAATGCAACACAATGGAATCTGGAAATCCTTTTGTCTCTTGATCAGCTCTAATCCGAGTATCTGACATTAGATGTTGCCATTCTCGTTATTGGATCTGGCTTTAGAATCTTTTGATCAGCATTGGTGGGGCAAACAAAGAAAAGGCAGCAGTTATTTTATGCTGTATCCTCATTCTGGACGGAAATGTAATAAAAAAAACAGATCACTCTAACAATGGGGGGATCTTAAAATTTTCATTTAAATGCACAAGCTGTGCTAATTGTTTCCATGCAGTATTAAAAAGATATTAAGACAATACAAGAGAATAGCAAATCAAATGCCCTAAATTTAAATGGAGGCTCAGAACAACTATTTGCTAGCAGGTTGATTAAATTTGGAAAATCATTACTAGGCATCGTAAGCAAAAATGAATCAATACATAAACTTGTCCAACAAAACCTAACAGAAGTGCAACAACAAAAGTGAAGCACTCTAACAACTGAGAGATCTTAAAATCTTCATCTAAATGCACAAGCTGCATTGTTTGTCTTCCATGCAGTGTCCACTTACTGGTACATTGCTCTTTGTTAAGTGATTGTTGCATCAAGAGATCATGATTTCCATTTTCAGAGGAGAACAATGCAGCTTAAGAAACATTAGGAACTACTTTATTTTTCAAATAAAAATTGAGGTGCCACCTTAGCTTTACAGAAGATTTAATACAGAATTGAAAAACTTAGTTTTTTCCTTTATGCAATCTCTAAATTGTTAGGCCAGCTTGGGTAACCGGCAAACCTGCAGATTGTTTGCAAATTTAAGAACTGGATTTTCATATAATCAAAAAATCTTATTGGTTTCCAATCATAAATTATATTCTGATGCAGCTGGTCGATGCATGACCCTGTAAAATGTAATTACAATATGTGATTTTATCATCGACTATCCTCAAGAAAAAACGATGACATACAGAAAAGACATTGAGAAAATCTTGTGCTGCCAATTGTTATCAACAATAAATAATAGTCTGTTGCCCCTATTTATTTGTCATCTCTCAGTATAATCCACAAGTCAAAAGTTTGCCCTTATAAGATTTCCCTTTAGAAAAAAATAACAGTCCTGATGCTGGTTTCCTTGCATAATTATACCAGTCTGCTTCAATTAACTGGGTTACTCTGTATCTGTTATTACCTTCCTTTTGGACTTTCTTCTGCAATTGTTAACAGCAGTCTAAAATATTGTGTATTATGGTCATAATCCAAATCCTGAGCTCTCATATGTTAATCAAGCATGATCTAAACAAGAACTGTAAGGGTGGACCTTAGAGTGCCCAGAAAATAGAACTAAGAAAAAAGATGAACTCCAAGGGTGCACATTGGGCTTAAATAGCATAAGGCCACTGAAATCAAACCAATATTTTTGGCAAGCTAGGATGGATTTAAAACTCCAAATTCTTGACTCACCGCTGGTTCATGCCAGTTGCTTGCTGGCATCTTGCGAGCCTAGTAGCCCAACTTGACCAGTCCAATATTTAAAAAGTAATGACAAGGTGACTCAGCTAAACTAAGCTTTAGTCCCAAACTAGTTGAGGTTCAGCTAGATGAATCCTTTCCTCCATTCTTCTGTGCAAATTCATGTTCATAATATATAATAACATAATTGTTGGTGCAAAAATCCACCGACATCAGAGAAGCTGGAGTCGAGGAAGTCGCGGTCGCCGTCGGGACCTGCAAAGAAAGTCTAAACCAGAGTTGGGGGTACTCTGGCAAGACCCTCCGATGCTCAAGTCAGTTCTCTGCCTCCACAAGAATGGAGTGCTCGAACGAAAATTTTAGCAGAGTTTTGAGATAGAGATTAGAGCCCAGAGAATAACGTATCTGGGGGTCCCCTTTTTATAGGTGGAGGGCGTAACAGATTGATAGCGACGTCTGTAACCGTCTGGTAGTGGGCCGTTCGGGGCCATGAGGAGTTTGTTACGGAGGGTAGTGGAGTGGAGTCGTGGCCATCGCCGTGGCTTGCCACGTGGAGCCTGTTGTGGAGAGTGGAGTGATATCCGTTGTCGTGACTTGCCAGAGCATGATGGAGCCGCGTGGGATCTGTTACAGGAAGTGGAGCAAAGTCGTGGGCATTACTGTGGCCTGCTAGGGAGTCCAGGCCCGTCAGCCGAAGCTCGGTTGGGGCGTCTGGTGGAGAGGAATAGCTCTCCGTCTAAGAGGAGCTCGGATGTTGCTGGCGAGCCTTCTACCGTTGGGTGCCTTGGGCGCTAGTACTGCAGGCGAAGGTCATCTGCTGTAGAAGTTCGGTCAGGGACTTTCTGTGGACGAAGCTCAGTTTCATGCAGAATCTGACAGAAGGTCGACTGGTAGTGGATGTCGGATGGTGCTGGAGAGGTTCACCCGCTGGAGGGATCTGGCTGCTGGAGCTCGTGTGTCGTAGGAGTTCGTCCGGAATCTGTCCGCTGCAAAAGTTCGGTCGGAGTCTGGTTCCCGTAGAAGTCTGGATGGGGATCATTTGTTGAGGAAGCTCGACCGAAGCCTGCCTGCAATAGAAGTTCGGAAGGAATTCGTTCACAATAGAAGCTCAGGTGGAGGCTTACAGTAGAAATCCGACGTGGATCGCTCGTAGTAGAAATTCGAAGTAGACCGCTTGTGGTGGTAGCTTGGAGTAGATCGCTTACAGTGGGGGTTCGGAGTCCATCCTTTATAAGAATTCGTATGAGGTCTACCTGCAATAGGAGCTCAGGGCTGAAGTCCGGCTCCCGTAGGAGTTCGGACGAAGTCTACCTGCAGTAGAAGTTCGGGGAAGAAGTCCGGCTCCCATAGGAGCTCGGATGAAATTCAGAAGGCGGTCGACCGTCGTAGAAACTTGGATGGAGCCTGTCCGTCGTGGAGATCTTTGTTGGAAAAGTTCGACCACTGACAAACTGACAAACTGACGAAGTTCTGGAAGAAATTTGGATTAGAGTCGATCGAATCCTGTTGGAAAAGATCTGGAAGAGGTCCGGAGAATGGTTGACCCTTGTGGGAGGTTGGTCGATAGTAGAATCCAGAGAGCACTTGAAGCAGCCTGATAGATGACCGAAGAAGCTTATCGCTGGAGAAGCCCGAGAGATACGGCAGGAGTTCGTCCGTCGGGGAAATCCGGTCGACACTGGTGGAAGAAGCTATGGGAGTTTACCCGTCGGCAGAACTTGAGAACATTGCGGAAGCTCGGCCGTCGGAGAGGTTCGAAAAGATGTCGCCCAAGGTCGGACGTCGATAGAGTCCCGAGAGGGTCACTCCTGATACGAACTTCGGCTGGGGGGTATTTTATACCCAACACCAGTCCCCCTACTTTTGAGTTTGAGTTCGAGTTTCGAATGAAGGAAGTATAGAGAAATTTTCACAGCCGAAGTTGCTTCCTTGAATCCTATGCACGATCGCCCTCAGATATTCTGGCATTTAATGCACGCGTGTCGGAGTCTTTTCAAATCGGGGCGATCCGAAGAGACTTTTTAGAATTTTCACTGGAGCGTTGCTCCAGGTACGGCGCAATGATGGCTCTGCCAGCTGTCAGCCATTTTTAGCCGCCTGTTGTGGTGAGTGGGACACGTGGCGAATATGGGTCGGCCTGGGGAGATCCGTAATCATTATTACGCCGGATCCCAGGGTCTATTTAAACCCCCCTTCTTCTCCCGGGAGTTTCATTCTGCCTAAAAGTCCTGTTGGTGCCCGTCTTCTTTCTGAGAGCTCTGACCTTCCTCGGCGTCCGTTTTGGCCCTAGGTGTTCTTCGAGTCATCTCTGTCCCTGCATCTCTGCATCCTTCGGAGCAACTTAGGTTAGTTTCAAAACTTTCGTTCCTTCTCTTGTCATTTAGGTGTTCCTTCTTCTTCATTTTTCTTCTGCCGCATTCCACCTGTTTGGTCCCCCACGAACCTTTCGTTTCTTATTTCTCTCGATTTTTTTGGGATTTTTAGGGTTTTTCTTTGAAATGTCTTCTAGCACCTCCGCCTCTAGCGATTACGGAAGTTCGTCTACCTCAGTCCCTCAGAACCCTCATACCGTAGATGAACCTATAACTAGGGCTGGACCTCGTCCGATTTTTGCATCGGACGTCATTCCCTGTTCTCTGACTCTGGATGAACTCCTACTGATAAGGGTTCAGTATGGAGTTCCTTCGGAGTACGATCTGGAGCTTCTTGGTCCAGCCGACCGGGCTAGCACCCCCCCACCTGGCTATTTCTGTTTGTACCAGGAGGCCTTCCGTGCTGGACTCCGGCTTCCGCTTCCATCCTTCGTCGTCGCTCTTTTCCATTTTCTAGACATTTCTTTAGCTTCAGTCACACCAAACTCCTTTAGATTTTTGATAGGGTTCCTCTCCCTTTGCCACATAGTCGAAGTTCAGCCATCCCTTCCTTTGTTTAGGTATTTTTACACTTTCAAGCACCACCCCTCAGCAAAGAACTGGTGGTACTTCTCCCCCCAATTCGGTAAGAAGGGATTGCTGAAAGGTACTCCCTCTTCTATCCATAACTGAAAGGGGAAGTACCTCTATGTCTAATGTCCGACCTTGAGGCTGGGATTGCCCCCTTGGGGCTCCTTGAGGGACTCCATCCGTCGGGCTCCTAGCCTAGGGGAGGACGACCTTCAAGCCGCCCAAAAACTCTTTAGTTATCCAACTCCTTTCCTTCCCAACCTTCTGAAGGAGCAATTCCTGTTCAACATCGGCCTGAGTCCCCTGGATCCTGCGAGTACTCTATCTTTCCTTTTCTTCTTCTTTTCTCTTTTTTTTTTAACCATGCATCACCTCTTCTTTTTTTCACTCTGTTACTGATCTCTTTTCTCTCTCTTTTTTTTTTTTCTTTTTTTTTTTTAGGAATGGACGCCGAAGCAGCACGGATGCTTGCCAGGGGCCTTAAGGTTCACAAAAGAAAAGGCGCTGCGGCCTCCGGGTCAGCAAAGAAGGCCAGAACAGAGGAGACGAGCTCGACCACACCTGTCCAGATGGCCCTCACTGTCGATGTTCCTTCAGACGTCGAGCCCCCAGTTCCCCGAGCCTCTTCGAGGAGTTCCCCCACCGAGGCTCCCGCTCCGGGGGCCCGCTCCGAGGAGGCGCCAGGGGTTGAGAGGGGGAGGAGAAAAAAGACGGTGGCCTACAGGGTCAACGGTCGTAGAGCTGCCATCGAAGAATCCCACGGCTCCGAGGAAGAGCCGGTGGAGAATTCCTTTATAACAGGGACCTGATAAAGCGACTGGTTGACGGGTGCATCCTGCCCGAAGTCATCCAGAGGATCGTCCGCGCCGATCCTGAACAGCGGGTTTGGGACTCTCTGGGGTCATTTCTCGAGGTAAGCAAATTCACTTTTCTCCTTCCCCTCGCTCCTTCATTCAATTAACTTCTCGGCTTTCATTCTGGCTTTCTGGCCGCCCTTGCAGATCGGGCACCAGCTCCTTACCAATATCGACGCGATGAACAAGACGAAGAGGGACGCCATCCAGGCGGAGGAAGGTCTCCGGGCCGAGGCCGCCTGCCTCAAAGAAAAGGCTACCGAGGTAGCCAACCTCCAAGAGGCACTTGAGAAAGAAAAGCAGGCCTCGGAGGAGATGGTGAGGAAGGCGGAGGCCGAGGTCACAAATTTGACAGAACAGATTTCGGCCCTGATCTCGGAGGCCAGGGGCCAAGCGATGGAGGAGTTCAAGGCCTCCACCGAAATGAGGGACCTGAACGTCCAGTTCGGCCAAGATGCATTCATCAAAGGATTCGAGCTCTGCCAAGAGAAGATGGTCAAGAAATTTTTTGAGCTCGACTTCAGCTTCTTGGATGAGGCATCTGAAGATGAGGCCGGGCCCTCTCCTACTGCCGCTGCCACCACAGCCCCCCTTCCAAGAACACCGAGCTCCCCAACTCCTGCTTCGGAGGTCTGAGACCTCTGACTTTGTATTTTTCTTTCACTGTGATTTTTTCTTTTTCTTTTATCTCTAAGAAATATTCAATCAATAAAATTGGGCTCCTCCTTATGGGGGACTTCTCTTCTCTTTTCTTTTTTCTTTCTACAATGAGCCGCGCCTTGACGCTTTTGTCTCCCGATGGTAGTGTCCTGCCGAAGCGCTTCCCTTGCCACAGAAAGTTTCGCTGAAGTCCACGATCCGACATCTGAAGAAGAAAGTTCATCATTTAACAAAAAAGTCGAAGGAGATGGAGGACGAACTCCGCAGGCTGAGGGAGAGTCACTCAAAGGCCACTGCGGAGGCCATCCACTTTCAGAACCTTCACGTGAAAGGGATCATGGATTACAGCCGGAGGAAGGCGAACTTCGAGAAGGAGCTCGAGGAACACAAGAAGCGCGCCAGCTATCGATCCTGGGCTCAGGCTTCCAAGATCAGCTCTCTTGAAGTGGAGCTGTCGACTGCACGGAAGAAGATCGGCCAGCTGGAAGGAAGCTTGTCCTGGCTTTCGACTCAGGCCGACCACGATCGAGAATGGTCGAAGAAGTTCTCCGACCTTCAGCAACAGCTCCAGGACGCCGAGTCGAACTACAATGCATACCGGGCCGGCTGGTGCAAGCAGGTGGATGATTACAGGAGGAAGCTCAAGATGGCGACTGACGAGGTTGCCCGCCTTCAAAGGCAGTTATCCGAAGGAGCCCTGTTCGTCCCTGTTCGGGACCCCGACGAACTCCGATCCCTGAGAGGAACCATAGAAGAGCTGTCCGTCGCCCTTGGTGAGGGGAGGACCGAGCTGCAACAGTTGAAGATCTAGCTGGCATACGAGCAGCAGGCGGTCAAAGACGCAGAGGCGGAGTCCGAGGTCCTGAGAAAAAGGCTCCGAGAGGCGGAGAACGAAAGCCAACGGTTTCATCGGATGTATCTGGAGATGCTGATAAGGAAGAAAGAATTGGAAGAAGAAGTCGAAAGCTTAAGGCACTCCCTGATGAGGGTCGAAACCGAAAGTTTGAAGTCGGAAGAGGTCGAGCTCCCTTAGGGCTCTTTTTGCCTTCCGTCATTCTATATGTCCTCTTTTTCTATTCTTGTCGTTTTTCTTTTTGGGCCTTCCGGGCTCTGTAAAGTATATTTTGCTAATGAAATGAAAAGGAAATTTTTCATTACCTTATTCATTCTTGTATTAGGTCGTCATTACCGAATTTCTTTTGTCTTTTGACTTGTTCCATGTCGACATCGTTTGAAGGTTCCTACCCATTGTCGTGTTGATTTGCCTTGAGGAAGTCGATCTGTCCTTGGCCTGTGTTGAGTTTCCTCTTAGAGACTGAGGGTTTTTAACGAGGGGTCTCCTTCTTCATTGAGGCGAGGTGCTTTGTGTCTTTGGTATAGTTTGGCTTCCATTTTTCACTGGTGTAGTCCGTCGCTTTTCCTTCGCATCTTCCTCCTCTTTTTAAGTAATGGTTCTCCCCAACTCTTTACGGGGTCGCGGGAGCGTAGAGGGGCCGTCGAGAAGGTTCTCTTTTTCTTATCAGGTCTTGAACGATCGGATCTTAGTTGGCGTCAGGATGAGGTTCTCCTCCTATTCTTGATATAGTCGATTTCAGCTCAGGTTAGGACGAGGTTCTCTTCCTGTTCCTAACAGAGCTGTGGGGGTACATATGGGTATTGCAGGGCCTCTCCACCCATTCGGTCTAAAAGTAATCGGGCCTTCGACTTTGCTCATGTTAGGGCGAGGTTCTCCTCTTGTCCCTAACATGGCTGTGGGGGCACATAAGAGTGTTGTAGGGCCTCTCCTCCCATCCGGTCTAAAAGTAACCGGGCCTTCGACTTTGCTCATGTTAGGGTGAGGTTCTCCTCCTGTCCCTATCATGGCTGTGGGGGTGCATGAGGGCGTTGTAGGGCCTCTCCCCCCATCCGGTCTAAGGAGAACCGGACCTTCGATTTTGCTCATGTTAGGGCGAGGTTCTCCTCTTGTCCCTAACATGACTGTGGGGGCACATAAGGGCATTGTAGGACCTCTCCCCCCATCCGGTCAAAAGAGAACCGGGCCTTCGACTTTGCTCACATTAGGATGAGGTTCTCCTCCTATTCCTAACATGACCGTGGGGGCACATAAGGGCCGTTATATGGGCCTCTCTCCCCGTCCGGTCTTAAAATAACTGGACTTCCAACTTTGCTCACGTTAGGACGAGGTTCTCCTCTTGTTCCTAACATGGCCGTGGGGGCACATAAGGGCCGTTATATGGGCCTCTCCCCTCGTCCTGTCTTAAAATAATCGAACTTCCAACTTTGCTCATGTTAGGGTGAGGTTCTCCTCCTGTTCCTAACATGGCCGTGGGGGCACATAAGGGCCGTTATATGGGCCTATCCCCCCATCCGATCTTAAAATAATCGAACTTTCAACTTTGCTCATGTTAGGACGAGGTTCTCCTCCTGTTCCTAACATAGCTTTATTTTTGTTGTCTGAAGGGGTTATCCCCTGTCGTTACGAGTCCATGCCGAAAGGGAAAGATATGCAAATTTGAAAGGAATCTTGATTTAAAGCAAAGTCGTTAGTAATACATTTACAGATTTTTCAAATCTCATGGTCGTAGAAGGTCTGCACCCCGTCGAGGTCCTCCAGAGATAGAGTTGATGATCCCGATTGGAGGCTGATCTCCGGGCTGCTCTTCCCTCCTCGGTGGCTCAGGTTGCGACAGGGTCCTTGGTCGATCCTCTCTGCCCTCAGACCGGCATCGAATGAACCTGTCGAATCGACCTCGTCTGATGAGCTCCTCGATCTCGTCTCGAAGTTGAATGCATTCCTCTGTGTCGTGACCGTGGTCGCGATGGTAGAGGCAGAACTTATTAGGATTGCGCTTCCCGGGGTGTGTGCGCATCCTTTCCGACCTTGGGAGCTGCTCCCTGACCTCCATTAGCACCTGGGTTTTCGATGCATTGAGGGGGGCATAGCTGCGAAATCTTCCTGGGGGAGAGCCCCGCCGAACTCTGCTGTCCGGGCTTTTCTGCCTACGAGCTCAAGGAGGAGTCTGGGCGCGCTTGTGCCCGGGAGGAGTCTGAGAACGTGGTCGAGCTTCACTCGGCCCTCTTTCAACTGCGGGCCTGCTGGAGTCACCCGCCTGCCGCTCCTTCGCGGCCTCCTCGTCCTTCAGCTTGAAGGCTTCCTCTGCTCGGGCATATCCTTCGGCCCGAGCCAGCAGATCGGCAAAGTCTCTGGGATACTTCTTTTTCAGGGAGAAGAGGAGGTCATTTTTTTGAAGGCCTCTCTTTAAAGCGGCCATTGCAACTGATTGGTCCAGGTTTCGGACCTCCAGGGCGGCGGCGTTGAAGCGGTTGACGTAAGCTCGGATGGATTCTCCCTCCTTTTGCTTGATGTTAATGAGGGACTCCGAACCTCGCCGGAGATGCCGGCTGCTGACGAAATGAGCCACGAACTGATGACTCATCTGGTCAAAGGAGAAGATTGTACCCGGCTTCAGTGTCGAGTACCAGTTCCTTGCTGCTCCCTTCAAGGTAGACGGGAAAGCTCGACACAAGATGGCGTCTGGCGCGCCATGGAGCAGCATCATGGTTCGGAAGGCCTCCAGGTGGTCGACCGGATCCGAGGTCCCGTCGTAGCTCTCGAATTGGGGGAGCTTGAAGTTCGACGGGATTGGTTCCTGTATGATTATTTGAGAGAAAGGAGGATCAGTACAGATGTCTTCACCATAAGCAGTGGGAGCGCGGCGGAGCTCTTCGATCCGTCGGTTCATCTCCTGAAATCTCTGATCCAGGAGGTCCTCTCGATTGCGGGCCTCGAGGGTCTTCTGGTGGAGCGGAGGCAGGGACTCTCCGGGGGTTGAATCATGATCGGACGGAGGACTCTCCGCCTTCTGTTTTTCTTTTCTGGAAAAGACAGGGCGGCTGGCCCATGTGGCCCGCCCGGTCGTCGGATTCTGGAACTCCGACGATGCACTTTTCGGCCGCACCGATGCCTGCAGTTGCTGCTACATGGTCTGCACTGCTTCGGTGAGGCCTCTCGACCTGTTGAACCAGCAGATCAAACTGCTCCATGCCGACTGCCATCGTCGGAGGAAGAGGAGCCTGAAAAATCGGAGATAAGGCCGGGGCTTGCGGAGCTTGCTGAGATCTGGCCGTGGAGGCCGTTGACCGCCTGGTGGATGCCCTTCGGGGAGGCATCAGGTGGAGATCAGACAGGCAACCGGAGGAGGAGATGTCGGAGAAAATGATCGGAGGTGGTCCTGTTGAGCGCTCCTTTAAGAACAAGGGTACTGCGAAGACACAGCACCCTTCCTCTAGCACCAATCCTGTTGGTGCAAAAATCTGCCGGTGTCGGAGAAGCTGGAGTCGAGGGAGTCGCGGTCGCTGTCGGGACCTGCAAAGAAAGTCTAAACCGGAGTTGGGGGTGCTCCAACAAGATCCTCCGATGCTCAAGTCAGTTCTCTGCCTCAACAAGAATGGAGTGCTCGAACGAAAATTTTAGCAGAGTTTTGAGATAGAGATTAGAGCCTAGAGAATAACGTATCTGGGGGTCCCCTTTTTATAGGCGGAGGGCGTAACATATTGACAGCGACGTCTGTAACTGCCTGGTAGTGGGCCGTTCGGGACCATGAGAAGTTTGTTACGGAGGGTAGTGGAGTGGAGCCGTGGCCATCGCCATGGCCTGCCACGTAGAACCTGTTGTGGAGAGTGGAGTGATGTCCGTTGTCGTGACTTGTCAGAGCATGATGGAGCCGCGTGGGATCCGTTACAGGAAGTGGAGCAGAGTCGTGGCCATTATGTGGCCTGCCAGGGAGTCCAGGCCCGTCGGTCGAAGCTCGATTGGGGTGTCTGGTGGAGAGAGGTAGCTCTCCGTCTAAGAGGAGCTCGGATGTTGCTGGCGAGCCTTCTACCGTTGGGTGCCTTGGGCGCTAGTATTGCAGGTGAAGGTCATCTACTGTAGAAGCTCGGTCAGGGGCTTTCTGTGGACGAAGCTCAGTTTCATGCAGAATTCGACAGAAGGTCGACCGGCAGTGGATGTCGGATGGCACTGGAGAGATTCACCCGCTGGAGGGATCCAGCTGCTAGAGCCCGTGTGTCGTAGGAGTTCGTCCGGAATCTGTCTGCTGCAGAAGTTCGATCGGAGTCTAGTTCTCGTAGAAGTTCGGATGGGGATCATTTATTGAGGAAGCTCGGCCGAAGCCTGCCTGCAATAGAAGTTCGGAAGGAATTCGTTCACAATAGAAGATCAGGTGGAGGCTTACAGTAGAAATCCGACGTGGACCGCTCGTAGTAGAAATTCGAAGTAGACCGCTTGTAGTGGTAGTTTGGAGTAGATCGCTTGCGGTGGGGGCTCGGAGTCCGACCCTTGTAAGAATTCGTATGAGGTCTATCTGCAATAGGAGCTCAGGGCTGAAGTCCGGCTCCCGTAGGAGCTCGGATGAAGTCTACCTGCAGTAGGAGTTCGGGGAAGAAGTCCGGTTCCCGTAGGAGCTCGGATGAAATCCAGAAGGTGGTCGACCGTCGTAGAAATTTAGATGGAGCCCGTCCGTTGTGGAGATCTACTGTTGGGAAAGTTCGGCCACTGACGAACTGACGAAGTTCTGGAAGAAATTCAGATTGGAGTCGATCGAATCTTGTTGGAAAAGATCTGGAAGAGGTCCGGAGAACGGTTGACCCTTGTGGGAGGTCGGTCGATAGTAGAATCCAGAGAGCACTTGGAGCAGCCTGATAGACGATCGAAGAAGCTTATCACTGGAGAAGCCCGGGAGATGCGGCAGGAGTTCGTCCGTCGGGAGAATCCGATCGACACTGGTGGAAGAAGCTGTGGGAGTTTACCCGTCGGCAGAACTTGGGAACATTGCGGAAGCTCGGCCGTCGGAGAGATTCGGAAAGATGTCGCCCAAAGTCGGGCGTCGATAAAGTTTCGGAAGGATCACTCCTGATATGAACTTCGATTGGGGGGTATTTTATACCCAACAATAATAATACAATGAAATATGTTAATTGACTAGTTGGTTACCAAGGAATCAAAAAGGTTTTCTTTGGCCTGTCCAGAATACAAAATTTTGGCTTTGGCTCCTTGGTAACCTAGTAATAGGAAGCGGAAGATGTGAGAGAAGGAATCGATCGGAGAAGTCTATCTGAGAAGGTTGATCCAATGAGATAGCCAAAGCACGCAGAGATTGCGGCTGGTAAAAAAGTTTTGCAGCCTCAGCAACCAAGGTATAATTGAAGGAGTTTGACTGAGTCTGGATTTAATCAAATTTGGCTTGAAACTAAACTCGATCTTAGAATTAATGTTAGAGTTTGGACTGTTTCCTATTTGATTGTGCTTGACCAGCTAATTTTGACTGGAGTCAAACAAAATCATTTTTGAATAAACAAATGAAAGATCTTGAAGTAAATTGAATTTTAATCAAACTCAACTCAAAGTTGAATTAGCTTCAATTGAGCTTGAAATTGAGATTCTTTTCCAACTAATACTACTCATGATTCAGCATAACATTCCACTATAGTTTTCTAGGAAATAGTGCAACTTTTACTCTGACCCACGAATTTTGGAGTGGATGTAAGCTTGGATAATTTAATCGTTAGTCCATCATACATGTGTAGAGTCAATTCTCATGTAATAATAAGCTAAAATTCCATACCTTATTTCAAAATCCAGCTCTCTGTTTTCATTAGTCTTCCCTCTCATAATGTCCACATGTCGTTGAGCATTAGTACTTCCCTGATGCTCTCTTCTCCCACCTTCCTCCTCGAATATTCTATATCAATTTCTGTACCATTGCCTCCTTAACAGTGATGCTTCACCAATAGTTCTCACCAAAAAATAAAAGAAAAAAGGCATCACAACTAATTCATCCTGAGTATCTATAATCCATCACCAACCCCAACCTTCGAGAAGGTGTCAACATTGCCCCTCACCAGTCACCACCCTCATGCTACATTACTACATACACAAAGTCATTACTTACCTTGCTCATTTTTCTTCACCATTACAATCTTCTCTCTTTCCTTGAGCCTTGAGCCATCAACACTACATATCCTTCTCTGCAATCCTGCTTGTCATATATGACATGAAGAACCACATTTCTCCCCTCCTCCTCCATCCTGGTAGGACTAGCATTGACCTCACATTTGTCCCACCCCAACCAAGATCTCTTATACATTGACTTAGAAGCACAACACCCACACATATTAGCAGCCAATAGTTGCAATGCAGAAAAGCATTCCATCATGGTAGGAGTAGCATTGACCTCACATTTGTCCCACCCCATCCAAGATCTCTCATACAATTGACTTAGAATCCTAACACCCCACACATATTAGCATCCAATAGTTGCAATGCAGTAGGGTATTGATGAGGGCCCCAAGAGGCATTAGTTTATAAACAAGGAGCTGAGGGTATAATTCAAGAAGATGATGATATTAGTTAGGCGGATACTCCTACTAGTATTGACCTCTAATTGGAACTCATGGTTGCCGTTGTTGACGAGGCCTATAAGTCGCTTTCTAGCCATTCGGTGGAGTTTGGTAGCTCGCCTGACCAATTCTAGGAAATAAAAAAATTGAACATGAAACAATCCACTTGCAAAGAAATTATACATAGATTTTTTTCATCCGTTACAAACCAACAAATGAGCTCAAATTCTCTCAATTACTAAAATATAATTTAGATATACTGTGGCAATTTTTTTGTTTTTTTTTTTTAAATGAAAAGAAGATAAAAAAGAGGTTAGCATGGAGTTCATCACCCCATCTCAGTAAAGAGTGTCTATAGTATCATCTCTTATTAAATATATTAAATTATCAGTTTCCAGACAATTGGATCAATTTGAGATTTGATTTTTTCGTCCCCACATATATATATATATATATATATATATATATATATAATGATAATTAAATATTTCCAAATTCGCAAACATAACTCCAAGTCTCATGGAAATCGTGTATGATCTGGCCGGAACGTGTGAGAACATAATTAATTCTTAATCTATCATGTGCCCACTTCCAGATTGACGAATTCCACAGCAAACAAAACCCCACCGGCAGCTGGAGTCGGCAGCCGAAATATAAATTCCCAAACTCACCCTCACCAGATCCACAATATAACCGGAAAACCACCCCCACGTGGCGGCCATCCAACACCAAGGGCATTATCGGAACTCCACCTCCGCTTCGTTTTGACGAAAATGATAGTTCGATTCGGCTCCCAGCGCCCCGAAAACGGCAATAAAACCAAGCGAGCGCACACGAAGAGGGAAGGAAAAAAGAAAAGAAAAGAAAAGAAAATGAAAAAAGGAGAACGAAGACTCTGCTGTAGATTGTAAGCAAAAGAGACGCGGCACCTATAAATTATAAATAACCCCGCAGCTCCTCCCCCACCTCCACCGCCCGCCTCTCCTCTCTCTCTCTCTCTCTCGTCGGCTTCTTAATCCGATCTCTTCGTCGATTCTTGATCTCGTCGCCGCGATCTTGGCCAGATCCGGTGGAGGCGTCGGCGCGGATGAATCTGACCGGGGGAGGAGAAGATCTCGGTGTGTTGATGCGGTGAAAACGAATGCGGGATTCTGTAATAGAGTTTTAAGTCGGTCTCCGTCGGATTAGATCTGGTTTCGGGTTTGTAGGCGTTGGAGTTTTGGCCGGGAGTGCTGAATTGAGGTTCTGGGATCAAGTTCTTGGGGGGGGGGCAGTGATAGCTCTTGATCTGCAATATTGGTGAGTTTCGCTTCTTTGCTTTGATTTTGATTGGGTTATTGGGTTTGGATTGCCATTGTTGATGGTTTCTTGGATTTGGATGAGGTTGATGAAAAGATGCGGCCGTTTCTTGTTTTATTGGGATACTTTATGTTCGGTTGGTAAATGCCTGAGTTGCTGAGAAGGAAAGTAGATTGATTTGAATTTGAAATGGCTCAGTTTCTGTGCTGGCGATTCAAATATTCGACTTTGCCTTCTATGCCATTTTGAATTTCTATTCGAGGCTTTATTTTGGGTGATATTGACCAATTGGAATCTGGAACGTAATCTTGTTGTTAACTTGTGATCGCTTGAGGGTGATTATTTGTTTTTCTCCTTTTTGCTTGTATGCGATATTGTTATTATAAGAATTACTGTGGTGTTCTATTCCTTGCAATTAGCTTATATAGGATGTCGTCTTAGGTAATGTAGATGTCATTAATTATTTAACCTTAGGTTTCCATAAAGTAAAAAAGAAGTCTTGCAGCTAGTGATGAAATTATTGGTTGAAAGGCGACTTCCTTGCTGTTGCATGGGAAATTTATATTTCAACTTTGAACTAGCATAGGTGTCTTTCGTTGAATTTTTCCCTGTTATTACATATAATGTATTTTCTGGTTGACTCTAACTGATATTATAATCTCATGTGGTTAGGTGTCCAGAGTTTTTCTCTGATGTCACCATCATCATCATAGGTTCAATTTTTTGATCTTTCAGTACTGTAATTGCAGTCTTTTAGTTGGCAAACGTTTACTGCTGAGATGAAAAACGGGATGATAGAATGCAGCGTCTGCCATTCCAAATTGCATTCCCCAAGCCCCAGAACTGTGTCAAGGGCATATGATAGGCATAGAAGCAAAGTGTCATCAAGGGCTCGTGCTCTCAACATCTTTCTGGTTGTAGGTGACTGCATCTTTGTTGGCCTCCAGGTGATGTACATTGAATAATCTTTATTTCTCCACTTTTCTTTTGAAAAATAAAATAAATGAATAATTTGTCTAATATGAACTGATCTGGGGCACCTCATGCTTTCACTTGTCTTCTTGGTTGTAAATCAAAGGTGAGACTGCATTCTTAAGTTCCACTTGTTCTCAAGACAACCTTCATTGTTGTTTCTGTAGCATAGTTTAATTTGCAAAACAGGCTCTTAATAAAAGAAACTCCCACTGATTCTCCAATGGTACTTCAAATTAAAAGCTAATGCATTCATGTCATGTCTAACTGTTGATTTTGAATCAAAATATGATAGAGGAGTACTCTAAGGATTTATGGCATGTGAACCAACAATGCAGCATACCCTACAAGCATGATTTTACATTTCTCTAGATATCCACATTTCCTTTTATCCTTCACTTGGAGTGGCACGTATATTGAACATTCTCACCTGGATGTTATGGAAGCTGCTAGATAAAGTTAATTGGAACCACTATTTAAACTGAACTGGTACAGACCTTTGAGCAAAAGTTATGAGTAAAGAAAACAGAACACAATTTATATGCTCCTACCCTTGGCATAGTGCTTTTTGCCATGATATCTTGGTGTTCACAAAATGCACCCGTAAAAGGATGTCTCTCCTTGATGTACCAGAGAAGATGCACCACAAGACTAAAATGGGACTTGGATTTGAAGGTAGGATCTTTAAATAATATGACTATAGTTAGATCCAGAATTGGATTTTTAACTAATCCTATCTGACCTGGAGCTCCTACTAAGAACTAGACCAAATTTCAGGCGAGACTGTCTATAATCAAAGGAGTCTGGCAAATTTACTCATGATTTGGACAAAGAACAAAAACCTTTTTGATTTATGATGCATTTTTAATATGTATCTTGATTTCTAGGAATTTTGTAAAGTTTTTATAAACTTTCAATCTCTACATCTAGGAAACCAAACACGACATTTTATGTTAAATCATCCAAATTGATATGCTTAATCTCAGGCAATGCTGGCAAACATTCTAAACTTGGCTTTTTCTTGGTGAAGTACTAACCAGGGATTCAATGCCTAGCAGTCTCAGACTTGACGACTGGATCTAGAAAACTATGGAAAAATGTGCATAATTTGAAAATTTTCTGTGTTCTTACATTTTTTTATAAACTGTTTTATTTTATTTTTTTGTCTGACATGATAGCACTTAACTAGCTTTCTAACTTTCTGCAGCCTATTTTAGTTTATATGTCCAAGGTGGATGGGAAGTTCATGTTCAGCCCTATCAGTGTTAACTTTTTGACAGAGGCTGCAAAGGTTCTTTTTGCCATTGTCATGCTATTTTTCCAGGTTTGTGTTGATGATATTATTATCATAATTCTTATTATTGATTTATTGGATATGTTGGTTTTATCCACACTGTAATATATGCTCTTTTACTTGCTAGATCACTTTGTTCTTGTACATTGGCTTACATATTAACCTACCTCCCATAATCTCAGATGGATACCTTCCACTGTTGTAGGATGAATTTATATGCATGAAGTCATTAGCCTGTATGGTAGTGTAAATCTTTTCGTTCTGGCTGTATGGTTAATGCCCAAATCTACTTGGTTTGAAACCCAGTAGATGCAAAGCCAGCAAGAATGTTCCAGAGCAATAACTTAATTTTTTTCTCCCACATGAATTTTTAATATTAGCTGTCTTTGTGACTTGACAGGCTAGACATCAGAAGGTTGGAGAGAAACCCCTTCTTTCAGTTTCCACATTCATACAGGCAAGACCATCTTTACATGTTAAAAAATAGAAATCATGGTGATATAATTTTTACAATATTTATGTCAGCTTCATCATTAGGCTTTTATGTTTTTAGCCATTTCTATCATTCTCATTGTTCCCTAAAAATTCATTTTGGTTACTTATTATAGCTTTCTTCAACAATCCTTTTTTCTTTAATTTTGGGGGTAAAGGAGGGGACCAGGGTGGGGGTGGTTTTGCTACTTAGGATGTGCTTCCACATACGCAAGCAACTTTTTTCTCGACTTGATTTTTAGCTTGATTAAGCATGTAATTGTTACAATTTTACTAATGCTAGAAAGGAATCTATGAAGAATGTTGTGTTTCATAATTCGTAGTTTTCTGATTTTAATTATTGATACATATTCTATCGATCTTTGATTTTTAGCATCTCTCAATAATGACTCATGGGATTTTACAGAGCCATATATTATTGACATCATATTTATCCATATTGCTCACTCTTCTTTTTGGTGGCCTCCGATAAAGAATTGAGAGGATGAGCAGGATGGGAGAAGTGGCTTTTTGAAACATAACTTCAAATTTAGGGTCATTGAGTTTTTCCAATATAAGATTTTGCATAAGAAGATAAATCTATGTGATAAGTTCACAAGTTCTGGTACAGAGGTCTCCTGCTTCATCCTTGAGCTTGAGATCCTTGTAATCAAGATAGGATATAATGAAACATGTGCATCCTTCTATATCCAACTAAAAGTGAACAACTTGGACTGATTGTCATCTGATTATATTAGTGATGCCATCTGATTGTCAGGTCATGCTATTCTATTCTTTTTCAGGCAGCTCGCAACAACGTCCTCCTTGCTGTTCCTGCTCTTCTGTATGCTGTCAACAACTATCTAAAGTTTATCATGCAGGTATAAGTCTAGCTTCAGCTGTGCCATCAGTGTTTTGCCCACCACTTATTCAACCTCTGTTCGTGATGATAGATAATGGTGGATATTTGATTTCAAATTTAAATGCTATTCTGATAATATTTACCTTTCTATGCAGTTATACTTCAATCCAGCAACTGTGAAAATGTTGAGCAACTTGAAGGTACTATTTTGTATGATTTTCTGAATGCTTGCTCTTACCTCACATTTTTTTTTTCCTTGCAAAACTATTGAGAGACATGGTTTGAACTTTGAATACTATGTTTTGTCAAGTTGAGATATTGTTTTTAACAATGCCTAATTTCAGATTTCCTATATCACTATATAATTTGACAATTTTTATCTTTATTCCCATATTCTTTAAAATGGCACAAGTTTGATATTCTTTCATTTTTTTGGATGTCGACTTTCTGTTATTTTCAATGATTCAGGTCCCAACGGGACGTCCCGTGGGACACCAGGATGGGATACCATCCCATGTGTTGGGACAGAGCATCCCGCTAATATTCTAGTGTCCCAATCGGGACATCTTGGGACAACCTTTGTCCCAAGTATCGGGACGGGGTGGGATTCAAAACCTTGGTTATTTCAATCATGAATTATTATGGATAAATTGCGATGTTCATTTTCCTGTTAAGTTAATCACAGATTTTCAAGTACATATTCTTGTATGTTGTGTCTATTGATTAGTGTATGCTTTTTTTTTTTTTTTTCAAAGGTGATCTGGTCCTTATAGATCACATGCTGTGTCCTTGGATAATCTTCATTCGGTTGACTGTTGTCACACATTTTTCTGAAACCTGAACTTCTAGAGTAGCTCATAATTCATAAAGTGCTTAATGTTGTTCACACTCCTGCAGGTTTTGGTAATAGCTGTTCTCTTAAAGATCATAATGAGGAGGCGCTTTTCCATCATTCAGGTAAGTTCGAGGTTGAAATAAATTCACATATTTACTATCTTGATTGAAGAATATGAAGAGAAAAATCGCATTTGTTCTTGGATGAAAATCTCGATGTTATATGGTATTCTGATACCTGTTAGAGTTTTTCATGAGATAAACTTTGCAATGAGTTGAAGATGAGTTATGCTGATATCTGTTAGTTCTTCAATCTATGGGACAGCTATTGTAGCATGCATTGTTAATAGTTTGATCGTGACTTATTATATAGGTTTTTGCCCCCTTTATTCTTTTCTCTCTGATTCTCTTTGTTGATGACAGTGGGAGGCTCTTGCACTTTTGCTAATTGGAATCAGTGTTAATCAGCTTCGGTCACTGCCTGAGGGTACTACTGCGCTTGGCCTTCCAGTTGCAACGGTTGCATACATATATACAGTAGTTTTTGTAAGCTCTATCATCTATATCATTTATTTTTTGAACCGTGGTGTGCTTCAGTTTTGATGTTGAACATTCCATGCATGCTAAGTTTGTCTTGAAAGTTGTTAAAAAAGAAGAGGAAGATCTAAATTAACATGGATGGAAGTTGTGAGGAAGGATATAGAGTTGCAATAAAATCAGATGTGGACCTTGATAGGAATACTTGGTAATGAGGATCTGTAAAGCAAACCTTGGATGGTTGGGAAAAGACTAGATGATTATGATTATAATCCATGCATGCTAACTCAACGAGGATGCGGCCATTTTTAAGTGATTTGCTTGTTATAAGCTACTGACCAGTGATTGGCTATAGAATTAATTAAAGATTCTGTTATATTGACATTCGCATTATGCTTGATTTGTGGTTTTGCTACAACAGTATCTGTGTGAAATATTCAATATATTTTTAATATTATCTAAATCTATTTATCTTAGATTAATTGTTTTGGAGTTTTAAAATAGCCCTGTTATTTTGAATCTTCTTCCATGCATTAACATTTCTTATTTCATACCTACAAGTTTTTGTTTATTTTTAAATTAAATTTGCTATAAAAATTCTGAGTGATTAAAATTTATTGTATGCACTTCTGAGGAAAACTGCAAACTCAACTTAGAGTATGTTTGGGTGCGAGAGAAATTGCTTGGAAGACTTGGTTTTCTTGAAAAATCTTGTTTTCTTTTTTCTTTTTAATTAGGGAGTTAGCAAATTTAGAAAGAATATAATTAATTTTCTTAAAAGTTTTCCTTCACCATGAAAAGTCTTATACTTTTCCTTTTCTATGCATTTCCTTGCAACCAGACATATCCTAATGGGATGAAAGGATGAAAGTTCAAAACGATTGACATCTTGTTAGTCTATCCAGGATGAGTTTTTAGTTTGGACATCATTGTAGTGTTTTATTGCATTTCAAATAATATGGTTACCATCTGGCAAGAGGAGTGTTATGCTTATACACCTAAAAATTGCTACTGACTTTGCTATAGGTGATATACTCTTGTTAACATGCCATAAGTGTTTTCTTGGTAATATTGAATTTCAGGTAACTGTTCCATCAATGGCATCAGTTTTCAATGAGTATGCTTTGAAAAGCCAATTTGAGACAAGTATCTATCTTCAGGTGATTCTTTACTTCTGAATGCAGTTGCTTGCTGATAAAATTTTAAAATGATAATAGAAGATTTATCTGGTGCAAATACTTGTATTTACTGACAAAAGCTAATAGCCTTTTCTTTCAATAGGGTATATAACTCAGTAGCAAACCCATCATTAATTATATGATTGCGGACCCTCTGATTTTCTCTTGTGATATTTGCAGAACTTGTTCCTATATGGTTATGGAGCAATATTCAACTTTCTTGCCATCATTGGAACTGTCATTTTCAAAGGTACACAATCTTGCTCAAAAGTTAGTCACGTTGTGTGAACATACTGGTTAATTGAAATCAATGTCAAAGTCATTTTCTATATGCATAGTTGACAGAATATATGCAATTAGTTTAATTTTTTTTCATGAAAATCAAGGAAATTTAGCAGTCATGATTTTGAGCCCATCTATCTAGATGCACAGGTTTTTTATGTAGCAATTATGTACATTGGAATGCAATCACTTTACAAGATTTAGCTTACATCTTAATGTGCTACATATGCTCAGTGGTTTAATGTAAGTTGTGACACTCCTGCAATTTTCCTATTATCATAAGCATTAATACGTTTTGACAGTCATGTTGATTTCCTCTCTCACTTATTTCTCACATACACTCTTAGCTTCGGTAATTTATACCACCACGTTATCAAAGGGGATCTTTTATCATCATCTATGGAACCATCATTCTGCAACATCTAATCCAATTTCTCAACTATTCCTTTACAACCTGCAAGTTGGAGAAATTTAGGGTAAATTTCAAAATTTTGGCGGTCAAGATAATTCAAATGAACTCGACAATGTTCCAATCTTTTATGGAATTGCTGCATCTAAGGTTTCATCTGTCCATCCGTTTGCTGCAACCAGTGATCAAGAGAGTTATCTCCTGAGACCACTACTTGATTGGGTGGGTATTTGGAACCATTAGCAATCTGGTAGGATGTGAATATCAGAGAAGTATCCCTAGGAGAGGTGTCTTCTCAACAAATCTCAAGATAAATCGTGGAAGGGGTGTCTGTTTGTTTATATGGTTTAAGAGAGGGGGGTAGGGCAGAGAGAGAGAGAGAGAGAGAGAGAGAGAGAGAGAGAGAGATTCCTTTGTTGAACCCTTACGTGTGATCTGAATGCTCATGCACAGTTAGCATGATGGGACTGATATGTGCTGCACATGCATGCATGAATGAGGCATCACGTCACAGGCTGCTGCACCACAAAATGGTAAGGATCCTCATGCAAGTGGAATCACAACTAAGTTCATATTGAATGTGGTCCCAATAGCAAATTTTTAAATTAAATGACTCATGAAGAAAAACAAATATAGTTAAATGCCGATCCATCTTCATTGTCTTGTATGGTTATGAGAAACCACTTTCAGCAAATACTATCTATGGTGTGATCAGATGTTCTTATTGTTATGTAGTCTAATTTGCACCTGTCAGTTTAGCCTTGGTGATCTGCTTCATGAAAAAGGAACCTGGTACCATAGACACTTAGCTAAGGTCTGAACTGTCCAAGTGTCCTGACTCCCGACACATTGGGCATCCAAATGTTTAAAAAGTTTGGCACTAGGATGCTGTTGTATGATATAATTCTGTTAATAATAACATACAAATATTCAGTAGCCAGAATATTCTATCTAGTATAATGCACCTGCTTCAGAATCTACCTGAAATCTTGAACCTTCCCTGCTTCTTAAGTTCTTACTAGAAGTTTTTCTAAAGTATCCACTTCTCTGCACCCACTCCCGATTCTAGCAACTAAGTATAAATAAACCAAAAACTGTTGAATACTAGACTGAACTAACTTGCAGCGGTATCTGTTCATGGCACAATACATGAAAGAAAATGAAGAAAATGGTGTGAAACTTTTTGTTTAGCATTTGAGATGACTGAATATTGAAGTGCCATCACTTGCACTAAAGCACCTGTAACAAGACACTGCTACACGGGTGTCATTGCCATGCTTTTTCCTTGACCAAAAGCCTAGTTGCCTTGGCAAGTGTCCAGATAATGCTGAAGCAAATTCTTCTTCATAGCTTGTAAAGTTGTAGTGTTAATATGCTTGTCTTGTTCTTATGCATGCAGAAAGAGAATATTTGTGTTTCCTGATCAAATTTGTAGTTCATCACTTGCAGATAGGAACCAAATCACTTTTGAGTTAATCTCCCACAGATAGTGATGGAATCATATAATTGTTATGATACCCATCATTTTTTTAAAAGTATACATGTGATGTCATCATAAACTCTTAGCGTTCTCTATTCATGTAATCTCATCTGATACTTTGTTCTGATCGCATATGACTTTCGCATGGTGCAGTATTCATGACAACTAAAAAAATACCAATAGATTTAATGCCTTCTCTGTTGAATGAATTATGTAATTTCAGTATCTTGTTGTCTTTGAAATATTGTGCCTATTCAGTTATGTAGTGCCTCTTGATTATATGTTGATCGATATCTGCTCTGGCATCTCAAACTTGTTCCAGGGCCCGGTAGTTTTGACATCTTTCAAGGCCACTCAAAGGCCACAATGTTTCTCATATGTAACAATGCAGCACAGGGCATACTTTCTTCATTCTTTTTCAAATATGCAGGTAAACTAGAATTCTGTGTTTGAGCTTGTTGATTTCTTCCTGCTGCTAAACAAATTTTATAATTCTGACCAAAATCTATGGTCATGGTTTCAGCTTCTGCTCTAACTATTAAATTGACTTAAATGATTTTGACAGACACAATTTTGAAGAAATATTCATCTACTGTCGCCACTATTTTCACTGGGATAGCATCAGCTGCATTGTTTGGTCATACTTTAACAATGAATTTTATTTTGGGAATTTCAATAGTGTTTATATCAATGCACCAGGTGATTTCTGCTGACATTTTTTTTTTTTTTTTTTAACTTTTAGATATTTAATTGTAAATAACCCTGACACTGAATCTCTATCAGTTCTTTTCTCCACTTGCTAAAGTCAAAGATGAGGCTCCAAATGGAACATTGGAAATGATGGATGCTCAAAATCTTAGGTACATGCCTTGATTTTTTTGATTTTGCTGATCTCTCTTAATAACCTGATTATCAATTATACCATATTCAAGGATATTATTTTACTTCTTGTTATTCAGTAATTTAGTTACGTTATCCAGTTTACACTGTATACTTTTCTGTATGTAGGCCACTGCCGAGTTTAGAGACAGGCATATTAATTCATCTTGCATTTTCTATTAACACAAATCTCAAACTTTATTTTGTAAGAAAAAAGTTGATGAGCAATTCCTATGACTTCGCTTAGTTGGAGCCAGGAGTTTGAAGAGTTTCTGATACTTAAGAAGTTCATTTTTTTTTCATACTTTACCATTTTGCTATTCCAATTTAGTAAGCTGTTTTTAGATTGCCCCACCAGTCCCCCAAACAAAAGTATCATGGGTGTCTCTGTTTTCAGGCCAAAGGACGTTTCTTTTATAAATATGACTGCTGGTGCTGCTGAAGATGTAAGGGCCATTTGCATTTATGTAGTGTATATATAGTTTCATAATTTTTACTTTTTGAATAACTGATGCTTACACGTTAACTCTCACTTACAGGCCAGTCACCGCGTTGGACCTGATGAGAGAGAACCACTTCTGCCCAAATAGTGGCACCATTTGAGGCATGCCCTCTAATCTCTGAATTTTTCTGGAAAGTATATATAATCATTTACATGCTTCTTCATTAAACTTATCATACATGCCCATGCATTTAGGTAGTCATATAACTTTTTTGTTGGGAAATATCATAAGCATAACTAGTTCATGTTCAACTAAGAACTTTCATAAATGTTTACTTTCCATTTTTTTTAAATCTTATGACTGAAGAACCTTCTCTGAGTCCTGCTTCAATTAAAAAAATGTGAATTATCATTTTGGTGGAAAGTGAATAAAAGAAGATTAAGATGGGGAGAAGGCTATGAACATGATTGTGAATTTCCACCCATGAAGGACATTAGTTAGATAAGTGTCATCAAGAACTTAGCAATCAATAACACTTACATCTTTATCATGCTTATCCAAATATAGATGCTTGAGATGGGAACGGTATGGTCGTGAAAATAGGAGGACAATTGTTTCAGAAAATTTTAGGTGGTGGAACATATAAAAAGAGTTTATTATGTATTATTTCTTGATTAATATCATGATCATTTATAGCTTTCGTTAAACAAGATAAGTTTTATGTAAATATAAATAGGGCAATAGCTGAAAGAAGCACAAATTAATGATTTCAAAAGTGATATAAATAGAATCATGACTGTGATAGCTGAAAGCTTGAAAGCATCTACCAACAGGGAGGGGGATGGATTTGTGGAGTTCGTTTAAACCAGCTGTAAAAGGTTTTCCAACTGAATCTATGGGTCAATATAATGAATTGTTCGACATCATTTGTTCCTTGTTGGGTCCACATCCTATGGTTGATAACAGCTTATCTGGTTCCCCATTTAGCAGCTTCTTGTCATATTGTTGGTGCGGAACACCAGCTAGAAGTAAATCTAAATCCTTGTCAGTTGTCATAGTTGCAATCAAGCTCCTTTCACTTTTCTTGTCAATGCAATTATTAAATTCTTAAGCTAATAACTTAAGCATCGTGATGGTCCTCACAGTACCATGTACATATGACCTATAGAACTTATATTTCTCAAATGAACTCCTAAATCAATCTGAATCTCTCAAAGCTGTGTCCTTAATATATTAGCTTCTACTTTATCTTAGGTAATCTGCAGATCATTAATTTAAAGAAATCCTAATCAGTCTGAAATTAACACATCTAATTTGTATTTAGTCATCCCTCTCCTGAGTTCAAGCCCCACACAAACCTGAAACAAAAATTAAAAATTAGGGTCGACAATCTTCTTAAATCTAGATGCTTGCCTAAAGTGTAGAATATTAAGAGTCAACCTTTAAAATAGAAGCTGGTGTCTGTTTGTTGAAACTGACTCTCCTTAATATGAACTCAATAGTGTCATTTGCACTATATGAACAGTGTTATTGTGCTGTGAAAAGTGAGGTGTGTATGATACCTGAGCATTAGCTCAGTGGCGCACCCTTTGCCTTCAAGCAAGGTCAAGGGTTTGAGTCTTAAAGTGGTGTTATTCTAGCAGCTACATCAAGCTGAAAATTCCAACTGACATGTATATTTTAACCCTTATTATTGCAACCTTCGTTTTGCTTACCTTGAACTTACAGCATTGGTAGAAAGATTGTATATTCAGTTAACAATTTTTTTTCCTACTGCAGGCATTTTTTTGAAAGAGATCCATTTAACAAAGAGATCCATTTACTGGGGCATGCTGCAGAGATGAGCCAGTTCTTAAATCTAAAAAAGCATATATATCTTTCGTAGCCTGTCCTGCAGGCAATGTTATTTTTCATTATGTAGGTTTCCTCAAAGCAAGATAAAGAGGAGAGCAATAGCCATTGCCCAGAAAGGTTGCAGGGCGAAACCAAGATTGTATTCAGGCTTTAGAGAGTTTACAAATGTCAGCTGGTGGTGTATTCTTTTTGTAGTGGCATTCCCTACTGATCAGATGACACACATACAGTGTTCCATTTCCCCTCTATTTTATTCTGCTTTCCAATCCAAGTATGTAAAAACTGGAGATACATTTCCTTGATTCTTTCATGTGATTAAGAGGAATTTCTGGATTCTTCGAGTCAACATTTTTCTCTTTCATGTACATATTTCTTTTGGCAACCTCATCATCCTGTATCGGTAGAATGTGTTTTGTTGGGATATACCGACTGACTCCATCCGATCGACCGACTCCACCCGACCGATCGATTCCATCCGGCCGACCGACTCCATCCGGCCGACCGACTTCGTCCGACCGACGGCGGGCGACACCGACAGCGTCTACCGATTGTGTTCCGATCGGAGCGGATCGGTCTAACGACCCGACGTCGCCTCCGATCACCTGAGGGCCGACCTTCCGCCACCGATTTCTTATCGGATGGGACGCCGACGATTCACCATCAGATTGGATGACTGACGTCCCACCTCTACAGGCCCTCTTAGATGCCGGATGAGCGGCATGGGCTGCAGTCCCATCAAGTAAACGCCGTACGAACGTCAGGAGGTATTATCCTGTCAGAAAATCTGGGGTGCTATCCTGCTAAGGACGAGAATTAATTCCTAGGACCTGTCAACTTTGTTAACGACGTGGCAACCTCCGACGATTTGACAACTCTCCAGTTGTCTACATCACCGACGGTGAGGCCATACCACCTCCTACTATAAATCGGGGAAGGCAACAGTGCTAGAGGTCTCCTCCGAAAAAAAAGGCTCAGGGTCTCCTTCTCTCTCTCCCCCTCTCCTCGTAGAGCTTCTTGTCTCTTTTTTTACTGTTGCCTAGTCTTCTCTCTGACTTGACCGTCGGAGGGTCTCCGCCGGAGCCATCTCCGATCAGCGTGGATTTTCTTTTGCAGGCACTCATTCTCTGCGATCAGGCGACGAGCGAATTGACGTAACATGTTTAATTAACAGACACTCGAAAACTCTGAGCCAGCAATGATGGCTTTGGTTAAGTGCTGCTACGCTATTCTATTCTACTTTGGGTGAGAGTGCATCGTTATTCCAGAGTCTGAGATCATGTCTGCGACCTCATGAAATTCTGCAATGAAGAAGCCTTTTTTAGTGTGAGAGGTGAGTGGCAACTTGATGCCTTCCTACGTTGCTTTGGTTTCTGCATGCATTGGGATAGGAGGAAAATTAATAACATCAGGAAACTGTTGTTCGATTCTCTGAAGAATCTGTACCAGAGCCAAGAATATGAGCAACAAAAGACCACAGGGGCATATGAACCATCTTAATATAGATCTGGAGAGAATCATGGGTGGCAGATTTTGTTCCATTAAATATTCAGAAAGAAATTTCTGCATGATGGCTTCTTTGATAGGTTATTATCTAGTGAACAAAATTATTAAAGGTTTGATGGCAGGATGATGATTAAGCCTATTACCATCTAATAAACTTATTTTTGTTTCCAAAAAAAATTCTCAAATGGTTTAATTGTTGGAGAGAGAACTCTCTCAAAGTGACTCTCCCTGTAGCTTCTACCACAGAAGAAGACACATTAAAGGTAAAACAAAGGAAAATCAATTCCAGTGTTGTTTCAAATGTTTTTGAGGCTTTGCTTGATCATTCCCTTTGACCATCGTTTAGGTTCACCTATTAAATTTCCAATTCTTCATTTGTTAATGGTGAGAAGATTTTTACAATACGCCCCAGATTAAATGTGAACTGTCCTCCTTTAGAATTTGAGTCCTTAATTACTGAAAGGTTTTTGATTCATTCTTAACTCTTATTTTTGGCTCAATTTTTTCTTCAATTATTTGTATATAAGATTCATATAAATTTTCATGAAGTGCAAAATTCATTTTTCAAAGTAATCCCAACTTATTTAATTAATTTTTAGTAATCCTATCTTTTGTTGTTGGCAGAGGTGTTTGCACCTATTGTTTTCTTTGATTGATACGAACATTTGTAAACATATTCATGGACTTTCGATTTCGTTGACCACTTTCTAGTTTCAAGAACTGTCCAAACTCTTTGGGCACTCTGGGCAAAATCTTTATCTTTTTTCCTTCCCCTAAAATCCAAATCTCCTTTACAAAAAAAAGATAAAGTAAATAAAATAAAATAAATAAAATAAATCCATATCTCCGGTACGATTCAACTCAAAACCGGACCGCCGATAGATGATCCACCTGGGAAATCCGGAGTAAAAAAAAAAAAAAAAAGACACTCTCTGCTAAGGAGTCGTATGGGGCCCGAATGGGAAACTTATATCGAACAAAAAACGATTCCCAAATTCCTTCCCCAACTTTGCCGCAACCCGCAAGCTATATAGACTTTGCCGCTGCTACCCCAACATGTTCGCCAGGTCCAATGAGCACCGCCTCGAGCTCCGCTGCTCCGCTGGCGGTTCTCTTCCTCCACGGCCAACGGCGGCCGCGAACTCTGCTTCTCCTCCAACTCCACCGACCCACTTCCACGCCCTCCCTCTCCCTTTCCATCTCCTCCTCCCTCTTCCGCCGCCGCGGCCGCGCCCGTGGCCGCCGCCGCCACCCCCTGGACCCTCAAGGGGGCCCCAAGCCCTCGCCTTCCGACCGAGATCTCGAGCTGTCGATCGACTTTGATGCCGCCGCCACCCGGGTCGCGGCGGCCCTGGCGAGCCTCCGCCGCTCGTCCGAGGCGAAGCTCCGCCTCTTCCTCTCCTCTGGAGCTGAGGCCTACCAGGATCTCCTGACCTCTGTCCAGGTCGATCGCGGCCACCGCGTCGTGTTCTCCTGCCGCCAGTCTTCGCTTCTCTTCGTGGCGAACCTGTTCATCTGGAGCTTCGTTGCGGTTCTTGCGGCTAGGGTTTTGGGGTGGTTGTTGTCGGGGTTAGGATTAGGGTTTCGGTCGGGGTGGTGGTCTGGGGACAGGATGGTGGTCCGGAGGGATCGGAGCCTTGGTGGGAGGGAGGTTGTGGTGGGGAGGAGGATTAAGGGAAGGGAAGTGGGGAAGAGTTCTAGGGTTTCAGTGAGCCCTCTTTCGCCTCCAACCGGTGCTGAGGTGAACATTGGGGGGAATGCATTGCGAAGACCTGTGGAGAAGCAAGAGAAGCTGCCTAAGTGGTGGCCGGATTCGATTTCCTCGCAGGTGATTTTGGTCGCAAAGGAAGAGTTCCAAAGGGAAGCAAATAGACTGGTCCGAGGTCAGCTATCTTTGATATTTTCTTGACTGAATAAAGTCTGCTAACGATTGTATGCTTCTAAGAATTAATTGCTTTAGAGATCCATGATGAGACCAGCGCTGAGGCATTCTGAAATGCTTCAAAAGCATCCCTGCGGGAGAAATGATTCTGAATATAATTTTTGCAACGCAATAATGAGAATATCGAAGCATCCATTATTGTAGAATATCTTTATAATTTGAAACCTCAAATAGAAATAATGTAGTTGTTATTGATCATATGAAACACCTTAATGGATGAAAGTTCCTTGTGTTGTGTTGGTAAATTAAATAAAGAAATACAACCATGCACACTTAGGGAGCTTTTGGTATATCGTACTATGCTTTTGTCTCCTTTCGATATCCAGTTCACTGGAAAATCAAGCTTTTCATTCCTATCATCACTATCCAAGACTTCCTAGGTTTTCCACTCCTCGTTTCTGAACAATCAACATTCAACCTGTATTCCAGACTCGTGTTTAGATTGATTGCATCTTGGTAACATTATAGATACAAAATCTCTCAAAGAGTTTCGTATTTATATTTCTAGTGTGCCATCCTACTGGTTTACATGTATCTGTATGCGTAGTGACTGGTTTTACTGCAGTTCAACACTAACATCCTCACTGCCCCGCATTTTGAGACATGAATACATTAGCTGACAGGAAGATTCATGCCCAAAAGGAGCAGATATGAACAGAAAACCATTTGTACTCCTTAGAAAGTTGATAATACGACTAGAGACCAAAAATACTAAGAAACAAAAAGCAACAGAAAGTCCTCTCAGACAGGCCCCCTCTTTTTTTTTCTTTTTTTTTTTGTAGGAAAACAAGCCTCATTCACAGCTATGAAGTAGCATTTAGCCATAAATTTGTAGACACTGTGAGATTCTGATCACACACTTCTCATCCCAAGTATTGTTATCTAGTGATCTTCATGCTTATTATTATCGGGGATGTTGCCAAATTTTGAACAATTTTTCTTTGTTTTCCCTTTCTTTCCTCGAGTATGGAGAATAGGATTTCAATAAAGATTTAACACCACATAGCCATTCATATACAACAACCAAGCAGCAGATGTGGCAAAATCCCATCTATCAAATTATGCCCTGCATTTTTTTACAAAAGATTTAAAGGTTAAAACTGTTTTCCCAAATGATATTTTATCTCTCCGAAGATCCTATGTGAAATAATACTTCAGATAAAAATGCAAACATTTTGATGTACTATGGTTGCACAACCATTAAAAACAATCAGAAATGTCAGTTGTTAAAATATTGGACATTTAGAATGCTTAAGGCAAGATGCATGCTAGATAATTTCCAGTCATCAAGGCAAAAGTGGATAACTTTCATGTAGTTAGATGTAATTCTTGAGTTATTTGCAGTTTCAAGAATCATCAATTAAATAATCATACAGATGCTTTTATTATGACATGATAACATCTGGAAACAATGTTCTACAATTAATTTACTGAAATTTTAGATTACTACAACATTTTGATTTTTGGATGATTTGGTGCTTAGTAGCTTTCTGACCTTGGTATTTAAACTATGAAATTGAAAAACTAAACAAACTTTATTATGTAACTGTAGCTATCTAATTTTGATGACCATTCTTTTTTTTCCCTTAAAAAAACATAGTTTTTGCTCATAAAAATGATCTCCATAAGTTTTTTGAGTTAATGACAGTCAATGTGTTGACTGTTGAACATAATTGTCAACCTCATCTTTCATTTGCTTGTGTGTCGATGATTTAAGTGTTTCTAGTGTGGAAATGGTGGGAAGCGACCGGTGCCGCATGGGATGCAGGATAAAGAGAAAAAGGACTTTTGGTGCAATATTGAACATTACCGAAATGCACTGAACCATCATAGTTTGGCATGGATTGACATGAGTTGGCACACCTGCTACCAACCCAATGTTGAGTGCTGGTACTGGTCCTGCAAGTTATGTGCAGTCGGCACGGATCAGCTAGAATGGATACTTAAAAACATGCTTTTGTTAATTACAGGATAAAGCATTAACAAAAACTGCAACAGTTTATGTCACTTTGACTCTTATTCTTTACATGCTATGTAATTTCTTGGACAGATGAGCAACGTAACATTTTCACCTAGTTGATGTATATGTCTTTTGTGTTTGCAGGTAAATTTACTTCCCCTTGCGTTGGAAATGATTTCTTGAATACATCATTTGCACTTTTCCGCCTCAGATCATTACATATTTACTTGATTACCAGCAATGGTGGATAATAGAATGAGCGGGAAGGACTATAAAGATGATGATATTATTCAAGTCAGTTCTTTTATAATCTACTGAAGTTTATGCTTATGTTGTTGCAACTTAGATAACTCCTCTTATAGACATATTTCTAGCAAGCAGCAACTCAGTATTGAAATATTGTAAAATATGTTTGCTAGTTGGCAGACTTTATGACCAGTTTATGGGGGACATATATAGCATAAACTTGTTTAGACTTTGATTTGTCAATGTGCAGTATTTAGCCTGAATATTTGGAAGAGATGTTGTTTGGCCAAGCAATAAACTAGATGAAATATTTATATTATAACTATTTCCATGATTGTTTATTAAATGGAAATATATCAAGTTCATGCTTAGTTTCAGCTCATTTCCATCTTCAGTGCATGCCTACCTCCCCCACCCCCCAACAAAAAAAGAGAGAGAAGTTTCTTCTGAAAAGCCCTTGATAAGAAATACATTAACCTTGCTAAAGAAACCTTGTCGTTATTAGTGATTATTGCTTTCCCAAATCCATCCACTCTATGCAAATTTTTGTCACTTCAAAATTTGTGATTTGATCTCCAAATTCCAAATATCTTTATTTTGATTTTCTAATGGTTTTGTATCCAAGACATAGTCACTTTATTTTGTCTTAGGGCATTTAGAATGGGTTCAGTGTAATAAATGAAGTTTAGTTCTTTTGGGATGTTTAAGAGCTCAATTCACATGGATAGAAGCAAATAGGTGCATTTTTAAGGTGATTCCCTTCTTTTGCATATTTTGTCAATAATAGCTTTTGAAATTCCCAACTTTCATCCTAAAATCTGCAGGGACTTGTAGGTAGCTCCATGTTATACTTCCATGGTATTTGTCCCCAAATGTTATATATAGTGTCGATAATCATATATATATATATATATATATATATATATAAAATAATACTTTGTGAAGGAGTATTGAAGTGTTGCCAATTCAGCTTTTCAAATGAGTTTTGTTGTGCCACCTGAAAAGAACACCTCTTCACATTAAATTATATTATTAATGTATGGTAGTATTATATTCTTACAATTAAAACATATTTATATAGGTAGTTGAGAATATGAAGTGACCCTAAGAATTTGAATGAATATTATTTTATTATGTATATATATATTTTTTTCAATCTGATCAGATCTAGAAGAAAAATTATTTTCGTACATCCGGCCCCACGCAACGCGCGGGTCTTCGACTAGTTACTATAATATGATACAAAGAATCCATATTCTATGCTGGCATATACCTTTGGTTCATTTTGTGCTGTTAAAACATGACAGCATTAGTCAACATTGTCATGTTTAGAAGTGTAAAATGGCTCAACGAATTTGTTTGAGTTTGTTTGAATTGTGATGATCAATCTATTATCCTTAGGAAACGTCATTCTTCTTTGTTTAATCAAGTTTGGATCTTAATTGGAAAAAAAATGAAATAATAGAAAAAAGTGCCATTTTAGAATTTTATGGTTTCTTAAGAAAATATTGCTTCTTATGCCATATAACTGTAGATCTCTTGTGGGTTCTCCTTGTTTACCCCATTCTCTACCCCTAGATGAAAACACGGAAATACATGTATTAGTTATGTTTTAATTTAATATCCTATCCGGTAGTATTGGATTTGCAAGCCCCAAACCACAATATTTTTAGGGCCCATTTGGATATTCCTATAGGATTGAGTTGAAAATCTTGCAGGAATCGGGACTATTGGCTCGTTCAGCTCACATCTTCTACCAGCCTTCCCAAATCCTAGTCTGTAGGCCTGTTGGGCTGCAGGATAAAAGAATAAAAGGACCTATGGAGATCTTTTTCTTTCTTCCCATAGGATTTGGATTGGGAGGTGTTTGATTGATAGAGCCATGCTAAGATAGATTATCCAATCCACAGATCCAGCAGAAAGTTTAGCCCAATCCTGCTAGACTACCCCAATAGGCTTATACTTGAATAGATATTGCAACCACTAAAATGCGCACACATAATTGCTGTATTAAATAAAAATAATTAGTAGGATAAGTGATAATCATTAGAAAAGAGGTTTAAATTTCAATACCATGTTTCATCCTGGTTGCTTTTTGGATTATACAAGACTAGGTCAGCATTATATGATCAAGACAACCAAAACAACCAATAACAACAAGAAAAGAAAAGAATTTTTTTTTAAATTGTCCTTGTTTGCCTAGTCATAGGATGACGCATTGGGATGGTTGGGATGTCCAAGGTCAAGGGAATCATTGTCTTAATTTCTAGTTTTTTGTACTAATGATACAATAATTCTTCAATTTTTCATTGTGAAAAATTTGAAATTTTGTGAAAATTATTGATTGGACATCTTCAATTTTAATAGATAATATTCTTACATGTTATTGACCTTTTTAACCAATTTCGATGTGATTTGATGTTTAGGTTTTAATTGTGTTTTACTATATTCTATTTGTTTAAGGACTAAAAATGCTGGAGGCTTTTAGAGAATCTTAGGTACATTAACATTTTTTAATTAGGAGTTCAAATCTTAGTTAATATAGGAAATACTTTTGATTAAGAAAATCAATAAGTTGGCTGATTTGTTTGACCTATTTTTAGCAAACCTATGTCAAAAGTGTCTTAGATTCTAAATTCAGTGGATCATTTAGGATTTATTTTGGTATCAATTGGATGCCTTCTTATAAAGAAAGAGGGGGGTTTGAAAGTTGGAGTTTGCATGCTAACTTCGAATTGGAAAAAAAAAAAAAAAAACTTAGTTATACTTGGGGACCTTGCCTATTTAGTGATAACAATTTTTGTCTATTCGATTAGGTTCAAGTTACACTTGGGATAACATTTATAGAGTTTGCACCTTTTTGAATTGGATGATGGAGGTCCCATATCGATGATTCGAGTTGTTAGATGTGCTCTACTATCTCAAATCTACTTACACATCAAAAATCATGCAATTTAAAGACCTCTAGCCTATGCATCAAGTGGTCAAAATTTGGACAGTTCAAATAATATGAAACAATTGACCATTTAATGCATAAGCTAGGGGCCTCTCAATGACAATGATTTTTAGTGTATAAGCATTTTAGAGGTGTTAGATTGCATCCAGTTGTTCGGATCATTAATGTGGGATCCTTGTTATCCAAGTCAAAAAAGGGAGTTATACTAGGTGTAACTCGATCTTGACTACACGCACACACACACATACACGATAGAATACACTTTGGGTCAAGGTCCATTATCTTGGTACTAGGTATCGTATCGGTACCTTGTTGATTCGGTATGACATGGTCAGTACGGTACAGTATGTATCCTATGTTGAAATAGCTTCCACATCATTTTGCTTAATTTTTATCTTGATGCATCTCGGTTTAGGTCGGTACGCACCTTGGTATGGGGTGATACACCTTGGTACGCACTGTACGGGGCTTGTACCGATTCAAAGTGGGATTTCATACCACTTTCCTCTCAGTATGGTATGGTACGCCCACTACCAGACGGTATGGGGTGGTTCGGCAAACCATGCTTTGGATAGTTGTTGTATCACTTCAGGTTTCATCCTTTGTTGCTAGGTATTAACAATTTGCTCCCAAGTCCCCACAACCATATCCTTTTTATGGATAAAGCTTTCCTTGAAAGAATAAAGTACAATAAAATACATATGGCAACATCATTCTAATGTTGAGCATACTTAATGGAAGAAGAAGGCCAGAGAGCAAAATAAGAACTGAAATGGAAAGAATGATCAAACTGATACAACAAATAAACGTTTAATTATATTGGGAAAGTATTAGAAGCGAAAGTAAAAAAGAAATAATGCCTCTAAACTAACAAAGGTCTCATTGATGATATGTCCTTGTGTATTTTCCCAAAGAGCAAATACTATTTTATAAATTCAAAATATCAAAAAAATGCAAAACATGATTTTACTTGTTTTCCAAATTAAATGCACTTTGTTTGCTAAACTGGTTCACTTGTAACTCAGTTTTTTTTTTTTTTTGAAATACAATCATAATTCATTAAATAAATTCACAGTACACGTGTGTGAATATGCAGACTGATAATGATTTCAATGGAGTAATTTGTTGTTTGCTAATTTTATTTATTTGGCAATACTAATAACTTTTTCCCCTTGCCGTCATAGCAGCTTCGTAAGATATGCAAAATTTCTGGTGCAAAGGTGTCCTTTGAAACAGACTATGCACGTGATTCCTTTTATCGGGCATCAGTGGACTTTGTTCTCAGGACATGCAGCAGGTATTATCTGGTTCTGTAAGATTTTTAGATTAATTTGGAGTTTACATTTGCACTATTTATATTCCTTCCTTTGTTTCATATCTTGATATTTTTTCTGGTAAATAATTCAGAGTAAAAGTTCCATTCAACGGTGTTCAAATTGATGGTGAGGAGGCCAGGCAATTCATTTCTGGACTTGCTGATAATATTGGACTTCAGAACATTCGTGCTGCTACACTTGTGCGTGCAGCTGTTGCAGCCCACACACGTTCATGCTTTTTGCAATGCTGGGTAATGGTTTTTTTTGTATCTGTTATTTTCTTTGAGAGGCAGAGCCTTGATTAAGGCTCGGTGATGCAAAAGCATTTTGATATCTCACTATCTACTAATATAAGCTACAAAACTCATTTCTGATTCAGGCATTGGAAGTCCAAGGGAAACGTTCTGAATCATTGGAGGAACTATCAAAAATCTGTAGAATTTATCAGATTTTCCCCCCTGAAGAACATTCAGTAAGTGGTTGGGTTAGGTCAACTGATTTCACTGCATGCTTTTTGTGCTTCCAGTTTTCTCTGTTCTCTTATAGCCTCTTTGCATACTTTGTCACATCCCTCATTCTGTGCATGCCAGTGTATATTTCATTATGACTTTCGCTTCTGTTGATTTTGAGAACTGTTTAGTAGTTTCTTTTTTCAATTGTCCCAGTAGTGCATCTGGAATGTTTTCTGTTCTTATGTTGTTTTAATTTCAGCTATTTTCCGATTCTTACCATTTGTCATTGAGGTGAATGAATTTTTTTCCGTAGTTGGTAATCATAACATGATCAGGATTTGCCCTTGGAGGATGCAGTTGATTTATGGTTCACCTGATGGACATATGCCATGCCTAAATTAACAGTTATTCCTCTTAGAACACATCCCAGTTTAATTTAACAGAACTTTTGGGAGGCTTTAGTGGTACTTGCTCCCATAATGTGATTCGGGTCATCTCACACTGGAGAATTTGTATGAGATCATAAAAAGAATTGGTTGGTTTATTGATGAAATTCTAACAATGTATAACAATGTAGTCTGGATAAATATATCAAGTCCTGTCACCCAAAATCAACTGCGCATTTATCTGCCTGGGCCAACACAAATGTTAGATACTGTAATAAATATTTTTCTTCTAGATCATTTAACTAGATGACCTTGAAAGGAATTGTTTGAGGGGAACATCAATTTTAGAAGCAATATCTAATTTAAAGTGTTTTCTTCTCAGTTTCCAATAAGTGAATTTACTTGTTTGTCATAGAATATTGGGTAACTGAATTCTCACAATTCCACGCTAATAAAATTATGAAGGCAGGAATTCTTTTTGCCAGATGATTGCCGTCATAGTTTCTCCTCTAGGGGTCTATTTGTTTAAAGCTCCTTTTGCCCATCAATCAAAGCATCTGTCTTTGCAAAGAGTAATTTCTTGAAGGGCACTAGTATAGATAAAACTTGAGACAGTTTACTTTTAATGACTTTACAGTTTCAGCTCATCTTAGGTTTCTTCTGGTATACAATTTCCTCCTAACAGTGCTTGTGATTTGATACAAATGTCTCCAGCCAGAAATGGAGATGGTGGCTAGTGGTCTCAAGAGGAATTTACAAGTGGAACAAAGGGAACACTTGTTGACTATGTACAGAGAAGCTTGTGGTGTTGAAAGCCAGAACATTGCAGCAGAAGCCCTAGGTCTGGTAAGCATTCTTTCTACTACTTGGCAGCTTGTCCCATATTTTGTCAAAGTGGGATGCCTGTGTTCTGTAGTTTGTCTTACCATGCTGTGACTTAAGACACACGAAATATAGATGACCATCGTCGAGGGACCAGGATCTGTCATGGTATTTTTTTTCCCCCTAAAGTTGAATACCTTGCATCTGTGTTTGCAGTTGTTGAAGATTAAATATTATGAATGCTGCAAGAATTTGTAATTTCGCATTTAACATTGGTATGGTTTACATTTGAGATCACACTTCTAACCAGCTTATTTTTTAGGGATTTGGGGGACACCCGACTGTGAAATCCAAGGATACTCGTGCATCTTGACGTGATATACTGGCATAGTATTTGAGCCGTGGTTGGACTGTTCAAATAATGCACATACGAGTCCTATACACTTCAAAGGTGATTTACAGTTTTGCTGGTAACTCAGCATTACATAATCAGCGGCCTTGCTGATCCCTTTCACTTCTTCCTCCACTCATCAGCTGAACAGTATACTGTGTCATATTTCTGATTCGTGTTTGAGATAGCACCCAAAATACAAACAGCCAAGTAACAAAGCTTTTAATTCCTGAGAATTTTAGTAGCCAAGTGAAATGGAAGCCCCCAATCATACAACATGATTTGAGTATCCATATGTAGTTACCATTTCTATATTCTTTTAAAGTATGACAAATCAATTATCAGTGTTTGTGGGTATTATTCTTGCTAGTTATAATTATTTTGGTGTAATTTTATTTTGTATGATCTGACATTATCACTTTACTATGATAAACCTCAGCTTAACAACTTGATGCCATGCAGTTTTATTGTACTCTAACTTCGGTTTAATATTATTACGGCATGATGATGAAAGTTGTTCCCAGTTAACTTTATTTTTTACCCTGATGATCTCATTACCTCTAGAAGATAGAACAATTCATTCGGTTAATTCAGCTGGCATAATGAGTTTCTGCTTCAATGCTTATGCTTCTCATATATATATATATATATATATATATATATATATATATATATATATATATATATATATATATAGACACACTCTGTTTGTGTGTAGCATTTGGATTAGGCCTTAATTTTTTGGTCTATCCAGACTGAAAGCCAAAAGGCAAATTCTTTGTGCATCGCGGGCGATTTAGAAATCCGATGTGGAGTGCACTGTCTTGTCCGATTGGTCTACATAATCATTGCTTTCCAATGCACATTTAATACCTGTTGATCGATTTTTTTGTTTAAAAATTTTATATAACGAAAATGTCTCCATTCTTTGATAAAATTATGATATTCTATATCCATATTATGACATTTAGAAAGTCGAAATTTTTATCCACAGGATGTCATAATACAACGCATGATATCATAATATGTATATGATGTTATAATTTTTTTTTAAAGAATAGAGATATTTTTGTCATTCAAAATTTTTAAATGAAAAAATAAAGCTGCAGGTATTAAATGCACATTAAAAAGTGGCTGGATAAAAATATCTCTTCCATATTATGATATTTTGAGCCATATTATGGCATCCTGGGTCATGATATGTTATAGAATGTTATAATTTTTTCTAAAGGACAAAAATATTTTTGTCATATAAAATTTTTAAACGAAAAAGCCGACCTGCAGGTATTAAATATGCGTTGAAAAATGATGATTACATAGATCAATCGGATAAGATGATGTATTTTATGTCGAATTTTTTACACCGTCTGCTGTGCACAAAGAATTTCTCAAACCAAAAGTGTAAGCTCAAGTCCAACCATGAAGTAGGGGCTAGGTTATCGGGCTTCAAAGTAGTTAAGGCCCATTTCACCTTCACATAGTCATGAGTGATTTATAGGCTGTATAGATTGGTATTGCCTTTCATTTATATTACGGAGAAATGCAGTAATGCCACCATCTGGGTTTGAACCCACAGATTCTCTGAAGAAATGCAGCAATGCCACCATCTGGGTTTGAACCCACGGATTCTCTGCATTATGTGACCCAGGTTTTGTTAGTCTTGCCAATCATTTACCCATGCAGTGATTCACCCACATAGGCAGGACCGGAACTGGAACCCATGCACACCTCTTCGAGGTCGTGAATATTCTAAACCATATGTTCGCTCTTGAAGTTTCTTTCGAGTGGCCATTGGATCAATCATGTTCTATCAACCAATGCGTTTATGCCAAATTATTTGTCATTTCTGGATCAAAAGTTTGATCGGTCAAGAAAAAATCATGGGAGAGGGTCACTATTACCAGAGGTTTGAGGTGAATTTTAATCCAAAAAAAAAAAGAAGAAAGACTGTTAGGGTTTCTAACCCATCCCTTACCCTATTCTCTCCTCTCAGTCCAGTCACAGGTAGGTGGAGCCTAGTGCTCGCAGAACCAGAATACTGAATAACAGGAGTTAAATCAAGGGTCTACACCTTTCAGAATCAGATCACTGCCTCTAGCCTTTAAGATCCAGTTTGGTAAAGGAATTAGCATTCGGATGCAAATACAGTTTATCCCAAGTAGGGTTAAGAAGGGTAGGCTTAGTAAGGATTGGTCTTTATATTTGTTTAGGATTAAGGCTCTTATTCCATGAAATGATTATGGTTTGATTTTTCTGGATGCATGTTGAATTGGAGATAAGAAAAATGATGTTTGGATGAAATCTGAGGATAAGTACCAAAAGGGTGAAATTTATTGTTTTGGTCAAATTGCCTTTGCAAGACCAACCATCCTCCATTTATTTGCTGCTCATATTGTTTTGGAGAATAATTGAAATATTATTATGATGCATATTAACTATTAAAATTAAAAAATTATACTTCAATATGGCAAGAATTTACAATAATTTTTTATATTATAATATGAATAAATGTAGTAAGGTTACATTTCTTTAATATTAGCATATAATATTTTGATTGAAAAATATAATAAACTTATTGCATATATATAATGACATATTATTTTTAATATATTTAAAATAAATTATAAAATATAAATTCTATAATACATTGATCTATGATATTATTATTGTATATTAATATGAATGCAAAGATATTAAATAAAAATGTTGATATAGTTTATTAATTATTATATGATATTTATGATTTATTTTATTACATACATACATATGCACGTACGTACATACATACATAACTTAACCAACCAACTTCTATAGCAAAAATTTGATGCTTCATATGAATGTAAACTGATTAATATCAACTTGGCTCTGGAGACAAATGTACAAAGTGCACCAATACAACTTAACCAAACCAACATACATACATACATACAACTTAACCAACTTCTATAGCAAAAATTTGATGCTTCATATGAATGTAAACTGATTAATATCAACTTGGTTCTGGAGACAAATGTACAAAGTGCACCAAGGTATATGACAGTTGCATCCATTATCATCATCTTCTTTCTTCTCCAATTATATATTATTATATTTTTATTTATAAAAAAAGAGTAAGCCATTCATATCTGACTTTATATGGAGTTGGCTGGTTATCACTATCACACTTGTAGAGTCGCATAATTGAAAGAAAGTACATTAGTATTGTTGTTGCTCCTCTCCGATCGGGGTGATGTGGTGTGGGTGGCACCACAGGGTGGCCGCTAGGCTGGAGTAAAAGGACACTGAATGGAGATCTCTGGATATCTGCAAGGAAAGTCTGCACATCGGAGAGATCGGTGGGGAGTTCCTCTATCTCCCTTTCTGGCTCTCACACCATCTTCTACTATAATGTTACAGTCAAAGGGTCAGATGGCTTGGATGGTTGGGTTAACTTCATTCCCGCACACGTAAGGTATTGTCCGCTTTAGCTCATGACCATTTTTGGGCTTTATAGTGGGCCTTGGTCATTTGGAGCTTCATGATTTTATCTTTTAAAAGGTACCTCATACGGGAGAAAAAGTTTCAATCTATATAAGTCATGCTCTCTCTTGACTCATAACTAATATGGAATTAAAGATGTTCTCTTTACACCACAACATAACCCCTCAGTCAAGAGGGAATATGTGTGAGCAGGAGGCATTCCCACAGACAGCACCAATATTGCGGTTAAGGGGTTGGATGGCTCGGATGGTTAGGTTAACTTCACTCCCGTGTTCGTGAAGTATTGTCCGCTTTGGCTTATGACCATTTTTGGATTTCAGTGGGCCTTAGGCTTTAGTGGACTTTGGTCATTTGGAGTCTCACGGTTTTGCCCTTTAAAAGGTATCTCACGGAGGAGAGGAGGTTTCAATTCATATAAGCCATACTTTCTCTTGACTCATAATCAATGTGAGACTAAAGATGTCCTCTCTACACTATAACAAGTATTTTGAATATTTTGAGACCATTGCAAATATAATATCAAATTCTATCATCATAATTACATAATCCATCGTACCAGCTATCACTATTACTAATATTTGAAAGCAGAAAAAAAAATACACCACTCTATATAAATTTTGCATGGTGCTACATATAACATCTATTGGTCCATCATCACCAGTCTATCCTTCACCTTGATCAAATATGGAGACCTAGCTGCTGCCTGTGATGTACAAGTGATTGAAGCACTCTGATCCTTGACATTTGATGTTGTGTCTGGCTCCGGAGGTGCTGGATCTTCCATTCTCATGCTTCAGGTAGTAGCCAATAATATGACCATGTAGACCACCAACACACCAACCTTGGTATGTAATAACATCGATGACCAAGAGGCTTAAGTATAATGGAAAAGCCAAAAAGAATGAATGATGCCAATAAGTTATATCTAGTGTAAATTGACAAATACCTATAGTACTTATAGAATCAGTGATCTACCTCTTTATTGCATAATACGACCTTCAAGTTTCATACTGTCAAACATCAGTCCACCTAACCGTGTAAATGTATTGGATAATGTAATCAAGTCATCTCATCTACAAGTTTTACCCAAGCAGAATCTTATACAAATAAGTTATTAATGTATGTATTCTGTTCAAGTTTTCATATATGCAGCAAAAATAATGTTCAGATTATGAGATGGGTGCCAACAAACTACAAACCGTCAAGCATTATGTAAATACTTAATTCCCGTTGAGTTGTGGTGAGAGCATCAAGCATAACAAATGTCTACATGTCCATCAAAAGAATATGGCTTATCTTTTCAAGCAATTACCTAATGATGAAACAGTCCATGCTAAGATCTACTTATTGCAGGCAATTGATTATCAAAATGTTGTCATATTTTACTTTACAAACTAATACATGAATTATGAATCATAGACCATCCAAGGATATCAATGTTTTGCATGTAAACATGAAAGAAAGATGCCTATTTTTGCCAAATTAATCATCATACCAGAAAATATGCCACGTCACTCATAATGAACTGCATGTTAGATGAAGGAAACGCACGGGTGCCTGGTAGACTGCAGACTGTATTGGGACACATGAACTAGCCGACAAGTTTTTTTTTTTTCCTTCTCTTTTTCTTTTCATTCTTTTACTAGCAGACCATGAAAGGAGATCTTTATATATGTTGGTGTAGAACTTATGGATGAATTGTAGCTCCTATATGAAATAAATGAAAAAGCCATAACGTGGACCAAGTGCAAACAATTCCTTCGTGTGTTTATCACAATTGATCATGATTGACAAATGGATGGCTATAACAACCATAAAGCAATTATAGTGATGCATAAACTCACCAAGACATGTCCAGAAGTAAAGCACTAAGAAAAAAAAAAAACAAAAAAGAAAAGAGGTTTAACACTGATCTCATCATAGATAGACTGTTAAAAAGAGGATAATAATGGGAGATAATGTTATAAACAAAATCCTATAGCAGGATGTGACCCCTGTGTGTCTTTGATTATAGACACTGTTAAAAACATATGTGTTGGGTGGATGTCTGGTCAGGACACCACCTTTCAAGATCTTTTCAGTACCACGCGATACAGCAGGAAGAAAGAAGAAACAAAACAAAAAAAAAAACAATCAAAATACATGGATCAGCCACAAAATGGCTCGCCTCCACGGGGCATGCAAACTTCACTATGAAAAGAAAATTTTACAAGAGGAGATCTCACCCTCAACCCTTGTACACCCAATTCTCTCTCACCTGAAGTTTCCCTCACAAAAGCTCTCTCTCTCTTGGAGACCCCCCTGAACCCCTGAAGAGCCTGGCGACCGTTGTCCAGGAGCCTCCTGCTCCTTCTCTCACAGCAGCCTCACGCCTCTCTCTCTCCTCTGGTTCGTACGGCGGCGAGAAAATCAACCACTCACCCTGTTCTCTGTGTACAGGGCCTTTTATAACCTTAATCATGACTTAGATCATGATTAGGACTCCTTAATCATCCCAAATCACGTCCCAGACCGTCGGATCAAGACCGGGAGCCTCCTGAGCCGTCGGATCGCGTTCCGGTCCACGGAATAGTGCCGTGGACCGTGAGAAATATGTGGGAAACGTCCACGCGGTCCACAGGCCCCTCCGTGGACCGCCCTGTCCACGGTGGACCGGGGCAAAGGGTCGCGGGCCTGGGTCGCGCGTCCCGCGCGGGCCTGGGTCGCGCGTCCCGCGTGGGCCTGGGCCTGGGTCGCGCGTCCCGTGCGGGCCTGGGTTGCGCGTCCCGCGTGGGTCTGGGCCTGGGTCGCGCATCCCGTGCGGGCCTGGGTCCCGCATCCCGCGCGCCGCCGCCTGCGGCCGCACCGCTGCCGCCCGCCGCCGGTCGCCAGCGGTCCTCCGCCGCCTCGATTCTCGTACCGACTTCAAAAGCTCGTATCTCCTCCATCCGAGCTCCTTTTCAGGTGATCTTGATCTCGTTGGACTCCATTTTTTGCCGCGAACCTCGCTGTGGGCTCAATGTGGACCGAATCTCGAGGCATCAAATCCTAACAATCTCTATCTCGACTCGATATTCGGCCTTCTCCAAACTCTGAGAGCTTCTGGATCTCCTCGCCCCCATGCCCTGGGGCAATCGCCTGCTGATCATGGATGGGCAAACATGGGAGTCGAGCCAGGCTGCTCGATCCCATCTCCATCGTATGCTGTGCTCCTCCTGATCTGAGACCTGCTCGGGGCATCATCTTGCGGCAATAGGAATCTCACCTTGCGACGTCGCCTCTGATCCTTCCGAGTCTCCTGTCTCGTGCCCGATCCGCCTCCTGGAGCTCCACCTTGCTCTGGGCTCCACCTGGCTCCCGAAGCTCCACCTCGTACTGGACTCCCTGTCAGGTAATAATGTCCTCTACTCCCCTTCTTCCCCTCCAGCACAATCCTATCGCCGCGTAGCACCCTCAGGATTCCTCCACCAGCTACCATCCTGTAGCCTCTCGAATCCAGTCTGCTAAGTGAGATAAGATTTCGCCTGAAATCAGGTATGTATCGGACCTCCTCCAATCTCCTCACTGCACCGTCATGTGTCCTCCAGCTGACCGTCCCAATGCCTCTGATCGCACAGCTCAATCCATCCGGCAGATATACGATGCTCTCACTGTTCTCCAGGGAGTCAAACTGCTCCTTTCTGCAACACACATGATAGGGGCATGCAGAATCTAATATCCACTGCTAGGAAGAAGTAGATACCTCGTCAGATATCTCCAGGACATCTCCATCTGAATCACTGCCGGCCGTCGCTACAGCAGCCACCGTTCGATTTTTAAGTTGAGGACAATCTCTGGCTAGATACCCCAACTTCTCGCACCGATAACACCTGGTTTTGCTCAAGTCTCTCCTGGACTTGGACCGCCCTCGTTGCGATCTCCTGTCGCTCCGTCTACCGCCTCCTGCTCCTCCAGAAGTCACCAAAGCTGAGCTACTGCCACCTGAGCTCGAAGCTGGGTTCTCCCTCCTGAGAACCTCATTCTGGAGTATCGCCGCGGTGACCTCGTCCATCTTGATAGTGCTCTTCCCCACTAGAAGAGCAGTCATCAAGGACTCGTACGAAGGGGGAAGCGACGCCAGCAAAACCAGCGCCCTGGTCTTCTCCTCAACGTTCTCGCCAACGCTGAGAAGGTCGGTGAGGATCTTCTGGAAGTGGCTCAAATGCTCCTGCACGCTCTGTCCCTCAATCATCCGTAGTTGGTAAAACTGCCTCCAGAGGAAAAGAGTGTTGATGAGAGACTTCACCATGTACAACTCCTCGAGCTTCGACCACAGCACCGTCGGGGAAGTCTCGCTCAACACATGGATCATCACCTCATCCGTCAGGTACATGCGGATGGTACTCACTGCCTGCATCTGTAGCCATTTCCAATCCCGCACCTCCATGGTGGTCGGCTTCTCATCGCACAAGAGAGCATCGATCAACCCTTGTTGGATGAGCACGTCCTTCACCCTTGCCTGCCACAAAGAGAAATTGCTCTTACCATCAAACTTGTTGATCTCCATCTTGATTGTTCCTATTTTCTCCATCTTCAGTCTTGCTCACCATCATTGCAATCTGCGTCCTTGTACCGTCTTGCTCTAATACCACTTGTTGGGTGGATGTTTGGCCAGGACACCACCTCCCAAGATCCTTTCAGTACCACGCGATGCAGCAGGAAGAAAGAAGAAACAAAACAAAAAAAAAAATAATCAAAATACGTGGATCAGCCACAAAAGGGCTCGCCTCCACGGGGCATGCAAACTTCACTATGAAAAGAAAATTTTACAAGAGGAGACCTCACCCTCAACCCTTGTACACCCAATTCTCTCTCACCTGAAGTTTTCCTCACAAAAGCTCTCTCTCTCTTAGAGACCCACTGAACCCCTGAAGAGCCTGGCGACCGCTGTCCAGGAGCCTCCTGCTCCTTCTCTCACAGCATCCTCACGCCTCTCTCTCTCTCCTCTGGTTCGTACGGCGGCGAGAAAATCAACCACTCACCCTGTTCTCTGTGTACAGGGCCTTTTATAACCTTAATCACGACTTAGATCATGATTAGGACTCCTTAATCAACCCAAATCACGTCCCAGACCGTCGGATCAAGACCGGGAGCCTCCTGAGCCGTCGGATCGCGCTCCGGTCCACAGAATAGTGCCGTGGACCGCGAGAAACGCGTGGGAAACGTCCACGCAGTCCACAGGCCCCTCCGTGGACCGCCCGGTCCACGGTGGACCGGGGCAAAGGGTCGCGGGCCTGGGTCGCGCATCCCGCGCGGGCCTGGGTCGCGCGTCCCGCGTGGGCCTGGGCCTGGGCCTGGGTCGCGCATCCCGCACGGGCCTGGGTCGCGCGTCCCACGCGCCGCCGCCACCCGCCGTCGGTCGCCGGCGGTCCTCCGCCGCCTCGATTCTCGTGCCGACTTCAAAAGTTCGTATCTCCTCCATCCGAGTTCCGTTTCAGGTGATCTTAGTCTCGTTGGACTCCGTTTTTCGCCGCGAACCTCGCTGTGGGCTCAATATGGGCTGAATCTCGAGATGTCAAATCCTAACAATATGTTTGCCTTTGATCACTCACTATGACTATGGTTCAAGATGGAAACTGGTCAGTAACATACATAAATTGCTGGGAAACAGACAAGCACCCCATCCCAAATAACCAGGGGACAAGTTACCACTTACATCCGCCAGAGACGAAATTCACCCCATTATATCTTATGCAGATTGGGTATATACTTATTTTTGACAGGAAGATGATGGTAAGCAGTGAAGGACCATGTGGTCTACTCCCCCAATTTTTTTTTTTTTTGAGTACAGGTGGGCGTTCAGACAAGTCTAGTCCAAGAGAAACCCAAGAAATCAGAAAATAGAATATCCCTCCAGGCCCATGGATAGTCGTCATCTTGACGCCATCTCCACTCCTCAGTGTGCTCCACAACAAAGGATGCCACCCAATCTAACGCACTGTTGGCCTCCCGAAATACATGCTGGCTAGATACTGCAATGCACTCGCTGGTGGCCCTCCAGATGTCGTCAAGCAGTGGATGGGTGTTGTGGTGCTTAGTCCCCTCCTGAATCCAGCTAATGACTGTCAGAGAATTTTCCTCAATGATGATCCCCCACACCCGCAGCTTTCGGATAGCACAGATGACGCCAGCCCATACCGCATGAGACTCAGCATAGGGCAAGGACGTCTCATAAAGCGGTGAACCCCCTGCAACCAGCATCCGCGAATCCAGATCTCGAATGACAAACCTTGAACCATCTCTGCCATCCCTGACACTGCCATCAAAGTTGACTTTAACAAACCCAGAGGACGGGGGCTCCCAAGAGATGAACAGTTTCCTCCGAGATGCTGCAGGCATAGTTAGAGAGCTTTAGGAACTCGGGTCAGTTGAGGTTAGATCAACAGAGTCGAAGTGGTGATACTCAGTAGCTAAGCAGCATGCTCTCTCTAAGATGCATCTAGCAGGCACAACCTTAACATCAAAGACCAGGCTATTCCGAGATAGCCAAATCTGATAGGCAATGTACACCAGTAGACATGCTCCAGAAAGCCCGTCACCAACACTCCGACGAACAGCCTCCAGAAAGAGAGGAAGCCAGGGGTCAGTGCTTGTACCCCACAAATGGCTACTCACCATCCTTTAGATCAAGTCCGCTCTAGGATAGCGGAGGAAGGCATGCTCCATGGTCTCCTCCTCCAAACCATAGATAGGACAGTCGGATGAAATTTTCATGCCTCTATCCCTGAGGAGAGTATGCGTCGGAAGTCTATCCCAAGCAACTTTCCAGAGAAAGGGCCTAATCCTAGGGTGAGCCCTGATATTCCAAATCCATGCTGCGTCGATCCTCCTCAGTGGCATAGGTCCATGTAAGTCGGCAAGGTCCCTATCCGGCACCGTGGATCGGCATAACTACCCCCACACCCTCACATCATTACTCCAATGGACAAGAATCGGGATAGCGAGAATCTTATCAGCAAGCTGACCTCTAAACAGATGGATGACCAGCTACCTCCTCCAGCATTTACCCTCATCAGTGATCAAGTCACAGACCCGCAAATGATCATCCACCTCGATGCTAACAAAGATCGGCCATCGAGAAAGCGATAAATTTAATTCAAGCCTTTTGGCTCACATCAATCAAAGTACCATCATCAATCAGCCACCTCATTTGGACCGCCACAGTAGGGTATGAGCACAAATCTCTCTTCAAATGAAGGATCATCCCTGCTCGCTCCAGATCTGGGAGCCTTGACTCCAGTCGCCGTATCGAGCCCTCATCGCACAGCTCCACAAACAATCGGCTGCATAAAGAACCTGGCCGCATGTCTGGAGAGCATAGCTTCCCTCCTAATCAATAGAGACTGGATTTCGAGGTCTTCATCACGGACCAACTAGCACACCACATCCCAAGACAGTAGATGCACACCACTGCCCCCTGCTGAGAGCCCTACAAAAAGTTTTGAAACTACTGCTTCAGACTCCTAAGCATAGAGACATACTTCATTTTCAGACATACTTCAGAGAACATAGAAGTGCACAAAGGCAATATGAGCTGAATGCATACTAAACACACAAAATATATGGCCTCGGCATAGCAAAGATTTTTCTTTCGTCACGACAATTTCTTCCTCCAATCCACCACCATTTCCTCAGCATACCAATGATGAACCCTTATGAACTTAGGGCATGATAAAGGCATAGAGAAATGGCCCAAACTCCACAACCAAACCAAGATGAAGGCGCAAGTCGAAAAACAGATCAAACCAAGGTGAAGGCGCAAGTCAAACAACAGATCAAAAATTAGTAAGGCATCATCTTGTAGACAGCATGCACAATTGATATTAGCAAGTTAAAAGGTTCAGAAGAATAAAATCAAGAAGGAAGAGGGGCTTCACTGGCTTCACTCTCTTATTTTGTGCAAAGGGAAAAAAATATGGATTAGATAGTTTAAACCTAGATACTCAGATTAGAAAATACTATGACAAATTGGACAAGAAGGGTTTTGCCTACGAACCCCTTGCCAATCAACTTTCCAACCATCAATTTGCAATCCATGGCTTGAGAGCCCTAAGACAGTGGCTATATAGCTTCAACAATGTTGGATCAAATAGACCTCAGTGCTAGAATGGAGTAATGATGGAGTAGAGGCACAACCGAGTGCTGATCGGAGTCAGGAGGCAGCAAAGAAGATGGGAGGGTTCCAAACTCGGTTATTTGACAGTTCTTGCCCTTCACTGACAGGTAGCCTTGGCTAGATAAAGGGGTTAATTTGTCTTTATATTCTTCAAATTTTATTTTTCTTGCATGTTAATAAGTCAGTAGGCAGACATCCATATAACACACAATTTGTTAAAGTAAAAAAACTGCATTTGGTGAGATGGTGTTGTATGGATATTTTCAAGCAATCAGATGAGCCAGCTTATAAACTCGACAGTTGTAAGCTCCCCCAACATTCCACCAGAAGATTTACCCCTCTTGCTAAACTGCTGTGGGCTTTGGGGTGAAGGTATCATGCCATAATAGTGTAAAACACTACATCTTGTGAGATTTGAGGCATGACAGGCATGGAATCCACTTGCTGTCCTGGGAGGCGGTTTGTTAGTCTATGAGAGATGGTGGTCTGAAAATTCAATTCCTGTTGGTCAGAAAGGAGGCCATAATTGCCTGACATACTTTTAGATTTCTTATTCAGTTGGATTGCATCTAGAGCAGGATGATGAGGATCCGGTATGTGGTGTGGAGTCAGGGGTCTCAAATCCAAGCACCCTGTGATTGCTCCTTCCTCTAGAAGAAAATCTGTGCTCGTGGACCTACTATTTGGGCATAGGTCAGATGGTTGATTGAGGATAGAACATCGATGGCTGAGCCAGGATGCTTGGATTTCCATCTTACCACTCTTCAGCTGGCCGACCTATGTGAGCAGTGGGGTGGATGACCATCTGCGAGTTTGTGACTTGCTCAATGTCGATGGTAGGGGTTGGAGAGCGCAGGAGATATCAGCTTATTTGGTGGTCTATTTGCTGATCGGATCCTCGCCACTTCGATTTTGGTTCACCATAACTAGGATTTGTGGGTGTGGGGTCGCTCTTGTTTCCTTAAGATTTTTCTAAGGAATCTATCTGAGATGTATAGGCCGACAACGGACAGGAGAATCAAGGATGTCTGGATTTGGAGAGCGCCTACCCACTCTAGAGTGAGACTCTTTCTTTGAAAGATTGCTTGGAACCAACTTTTGACATGCACGCTTCTCAAAGATAAGGGTATAGGGCTGTCGATTTTATGTTCAATTTATGGACTGGAGGATGAGTCGATAAAGTATGTTATCCTGTGCTAGGGCTAAAAATGGGCCTAGTCGGGCCGGGCCACACCCCTATTCGAGCCCAGCCCAAACTTTTTTTGGGGCTTCAGGTTGGGCTTAGGCCCAAACATTTTTGAAAAACTTATGTCTGAGCCTGATCCGAACTCGATTAGGCCAGCCTAATTTCCAGTAGCTCTTTTTCCTCTCTTAAAAGAAAAGAAAAAAAAAGGAGGCTAAGCCCTAACCTCCGACTCCACCTCCCTCTACTCGTGGCGGCACCACCCACGGCTCCACCTGTCATGGCTACTTTGCTTTGCTCCGTCTGTCGTAACTACTCTGCCTTGCTCTGCTCTCTATCCCCCTCCCCCCCCACCCCCATCCTGACCCCGTGGCACTTATGGCTCCTCCGCCCTCGATCCACTGGTGCTTGTAGCTCCTTCACCTCACTCCACCTATGGCTCCTCTACTAGTGGTGCTCGCAGCTTCTTTACGTTGGCGTTGATGGAGAGGGAGAGGAAGCCGGAAGGCATTCAAGGTTGGAGGCCACCGCTACATGGAAGGCCATGGAACAGGAGGATGCTCGGAGCAAATGCACCCTTGAAGATGGAGATGTCGACGCCATTCATGTCGATATGGTCAGGGTTATTGGGGACAATAATGGTGGCATGGCGGCCGTCGACAGTGGTGAGCTGGAGCCCACCTTACCCTTCTACACCAAGGTGAGCGGGAGCCCTCGAGGATCTTTGAGGATGGTTGGGGCTTTAGGGCGATCAAGAGAGATGGGGAGAAGGCACTCAACCTGTCAACCAGGGCAAATCCCGAAGCATAATGCATGGTGGATAGCGTGCAATCGAAAATTGGTGAAATACAAAGGGTATGTACAGTGGATAGCGTGCAATCGGGAATTGGTGAAATACAAAGGGTAGCATATTATGCACCATGGGATTTAAAAATTTTGGACTAGACTTTAGGCTCAGACCCGGGCCAGGCTAAAGATATATCCAAACCTGGATTGAAAAACAAACGGGCCCCATAATTAAGCCCAAGCCCGACTTGAATTGTTTCAGACCTAGACCAAAGCCCAACCCAAAGTCGGGCCGGCCTAAGCCCAGTTCTAGCCCTATCTTGAGGGCTAGGCTGATTTGGAGGAGGGTAGGCGGCTGGCCTTGGGAGATGATCGGAGGTCATTGGCTAGAGTCTTTGAGCATGATCCGATGGAGTATAGCTGACAGGATAACCTCCACTTGAAGGAGAGGATGGTTTATATTGCCTATCAAATCTGACTTTTCAGAAACAACTTGTCTTCGAGGACAAGATGGTTCCTACTCACTGAGTGCTGGGGAGAGCTATCTACTTGACTGGGGAGTACCATCACTTCAATACTGTCGGTCCATCCCTCGATGTCCTCGTTCATTGGGACTCCCTTGCTACCCTGCAGCGAACCAGAGGGTCATTTTCATTTTCTAAAAGCCCCCTCCTTCGGGATTTGTCAAGATAAATTTTGATGGCAGTGTTAAGGATGGGAGAGGTGGTGCGGGGTTTGTCATCTAGGATTCGGATGCCAAGTTGTTAGTGACTGGGGGCTCTCATCTTTTTGAGCCTTCAGTCCCAAGTACTAAGCTTCATACCATTTGAACGGACATTATTTTTGCCAGATAGGAACTGCGGACGTAGAGGATTTTTATTGAGAGAGACTCTACCACCATCATTAGATGGATCCATAATAACACAAGACAGCTGGGAGCCCATCCGCTTCTATCTGACATCTGGACTGCTCTTCGTCTCTATGCTATAGTGGTGGTGTGGCATGTCTATCGAGAGACGAACTATACGGCAGATTGAATCGTATCGTATGTAGCGAAGCACTTCAGAGATTGGGCTTGGCAACAGAATGAGAGCTACCCACCGATTAGGGGTGAGCAAAAATCGAACTTGAACCAATCAAATCGGTGAGACCAAATCAAACCGCAGATTTTATTTGGTTTAAAATTTTATTCAGTTTGATTTAGTTGGTTTTTGACATATAAAAAATAGATTTGGATTGGTTCAAATTTGTCAATAAATAAAACTGTTCTCCAACCGAACTGGATCGGCTTTAATAAAACGATGTCATTTTGATTAAAATATTGTTTAGAGTATTAATATATTAAAATATAATTCTAAATTTATGGTGCTATTTATCAATTTGATTTTGTATTGATTAACCTTAAACTCTAAGTGCTTACTTATTGGATTGTTTATTTTTTTTTATAATGTGTTGGAAATTTTTATCTTAATGCTTAATGATAGTGTTTGTTTAAAAATTTTATTTTATTGAGTGACAATATCTTATATCAATTTAAATCATTTTACTTGATAAATTCTTTTGATGGTACTCTTATGTAAAAAAAAAAATAAATCTTCATGAATCACAACATAATAATAATAATAATAATAATAATATAAATCGATAAATCAAATCAAATCAGACCATTTAAATCATGTTGATTTGATTTGATTTCAATTTTTTATTGATCCGATTTAATTTCTAAAAATGCCAAACTGTTTAGGACTGGTTCAGCTTAGGTTTGAGCATGAAACCGATCCAGATCGGACCATGCTCATCTCTATCGTCGGTCTTGTGGAATCTTTAATATTCTGATTTTCTGAACTGCTCTCACACAAAAATAATATGGCTGCTTGCATGTATCTCAAAAAAAAAAAAAAAAAAAAGATGGAGGAGGAGGAGGAGGAGGAGAAGAAGAGAGAGAGGACATCCAAACTACAATTATCCCCAACCTCGGGTCCTCGACCATGGTGGAATGCAACTGGATATAGAGGTGGTTTTGGGAGTACCAGCTCCAAGATCCAATCTGTCTCCAGTCACAGGAAATCGATCATTGGCAAGCCCGTCTGAAAGAACTGCAATTGCAGCAGCCAGGATGATTTGCATCCCTTCACCTCGGACATGCTCGGTGGTGCCGACAACACTGCCAATCCCATCAAGATGCCTTCTGCAGAGATATGGACATGTAATTCAGTACGTCTAGAAGATTTTCTATTTTGTATGCTTCTATGATGACAAAAGCTATGAGAAGATGGAACAGGATGTATCTCTGAAACATCGCTAAATAGAAGTTTGTGCCCGGTCTCTAGTACTAGATGTTTACTTTTTATCATCTATGAAGAGGAGCAAATTAATCATTTCTACAAATTCTCAAGATTGCATGTCCATGGATGTTTCCAGACTTCCAATAACCCAGAATTCATTAGACTTCTATTAATACAGACTTCATAGGGCCAAAACCAAACACCAGATCAATGTTGAAACACAAGAAGCACCTACAGAACAGGTGACACTTAACATCAGAAGGATGGACAAAAAGGTGCACAGTTACTTGAGATACGCACTTTGCATCCTAGCTTGGGAAGAATTAGATTATTTGTGGCCGGCTATGATCTTTTATTCTCCAACTGACCGAAGTACTTCCCAGTGATTGCGATGAGAATGTTCAACATTGCAACCTCATCATCAGGCTCTGATTTTCTGGCCAGGAGGCTTGAGCATATGCGTAGCAAGCACCTTAGAGAAGCACATGTCTCGCCATCAAGCGGAATATCCACTGCCGCACACAGTGCAAACAACCATAGACAGTCATCTCTAGACAATATGCTTGCGCTCTCAAGCATGCTAATATAATTCCTTAGTGTTGCAGCTCGTTTAACAGCATCCATGCCACGAATTAGAGACACTGTTGGGATACACTTCGGCTGCTCTGTACTGTCAGTCTGTTTGCAGGAGTTGTCACTACTTTTTCTGGCAGAAGGTTGGTCAGAAGAATTTTCTAACAATGAAAAAGCCTGAAATATATCAGAAAAAGGAAGTCATAGCATCAGTTCCTACGGAAATTTAAGTTAGTCGAGGATCTCAGACAATGGATGCTTAGTTTATCTAATTTCAAGATTACGATGTTCATACGTTAAGTGCTATGCATTTATTTATGTGCGGGTGGAACTTTCAGGCCCGTAACATGAAATTCAGCAGTCTGTGGTGTATATTCTTTTTGGATGACCAGATGAAAGCCGTCTTTAGATGTTTAGGAGCACCAGGCATGTTTAGTTAGAGCAAGTTATAATGGGTTAAAAGTATTTAGATAATGGGGAACGCAATTGCCTTATTTTATAGAGTCACGGAGTTAGTTTAAAGGCTAAGATTGATCCATCTAAAAATGGTCAAGAATTTAAAACAGAATTTAGAATGTCTAAGTCATAGCTACACAAGTACGATTGAAGTCCTCACTTAGAGATGGAAGATAGTTTGACATAAGCTTCAATTTGTTTTCACATTTTTCCCTCTTGATTTTGTGCCCCCCTTGAAGTTTATGCTTATGTTTAGGCTTTTCTAGGCATGGTAATTCACCCCTATGATAGTAAATCGGATCAAATATATCTTTCTACTTTTGTTAAGAGGGATAAAAAATTCAAATTTCACTCTTCCATAAATTACATCATATATTGGTAACATTGGGAAATACAAGAAGTACCAAACTGTGCTTTCCATTGAGATCTTGATAGATGTAGCATGTGATCAGAAGCTTCGCTTCAAAAACATGAGAACAGGTCAAAATGCTTAGGACAACAATACGGCCAGATTTGATAGATGGATGAGTGATAAATAGCTGCAGTTTAAGGGCTGTTTGGAGTCCTGTAGTTGAAGTGCACTGCAACTAAAATTGCATTGCAACTTAAGTTGCAACAGCTGATTTACAGAGAAGCTACTTTTTTCCGGTTGAAGACTTTGGGAAAAATACGGGCATCTCTGACAGATATTCTATTGGAACACCTTGTAAGCCGATGCCAAATCAGAGCACCTGACATAAATGGAGATGAGGGTGTTGTGGATGAAGTTGGCATCAAAGCAACCAGTGGTGATGGATTGGACGCCCATGGGAAGGGAGTGGGCAACAATACAAGTCTTGAAGAGGGTGGAGAAAGTGAAGAAGAGGGGTGGCTGGGGAGCTACAGGCAGCACATGGGTGTAAAGGCAGAGGAGGTGGGCAGTGGTAGAAGAGGTCAAGTAGAGGAGGGCAATGTTGCAGATGAGGATAGTCCAAAGGGGTTGGGGTGGGGGACCTAGGCGAAGACAAAGAGCACGTAGGGGTGGTTGGGATGCAGTGGTCAGCAAGGCAGTAGAGAAAGTGGGCAATGAGCAACTGTTGCAGTGAAGTTCGAGGTGGACAAGATGGCCGTGGACTTTCCGGAGGTGGTATGGGGTTGGCGGCGACATTGTGGGCGACAGCAAGAGTGGACTCGAGAGTAGGGCAGGGGAGAAGAGGGGAAGGAGAGGAGGAGAGGAGAGGCGGGAAGAGGTCTGGCGAGGCATGACTAGGGATCCGGCAGGAGGCAAGGTTGAGATAGGACATCGAAGAGATGATAACATGGCGGGAGGTGCTAAAGGTTTGATCGAGATGGAATAGAGAGAATAATTTTTTAAAAAATTCAGATACACACTCTAGCAGTAACTTAATTCACTGTGCAATTTGAGTTGCAGGAATCCAAAGAAACGGGCTGGCCCACACCTGCAACTTAGAGCTGCGTGTGGCTCCACTTACAGGACTTCAAAAAGCCCCATAAAGAACTTATGGTTCTTATGAAGGATTCACGGCCAGTTCCTAATAAAGATAACAACAATGAGAATTTTGAAAATGGCAAGCTCAACAAGTACAAATTCATCACTAATCGCAAGACTAACCAGATAACATCCTGGAAGCACATCCAACCATTGTTGATATGCCAAGACAGCAAGTAGAAGATTGATGCTACTGGTCCCCAACTAATGGAAGGTATTTAAGATCAATAACCATGATAAAATACATGTTATACAAACAGAAAGCACAAGTAATCGTGGCCCTCAAACAGCAAATCTAATAAAAACTCCTTTAGGATACTAAGCTTATGATCAATTATGAACAATAGCTATATAAGCTTCTTAGGTCATCCAGATCAATGCCTTTTAAGGTATACGAGTTTAACCCATTTAACTTGATTCAACCCATTGTAGGTCGGGTTGAATTACTTGTTTAATAAAATAATCAGGTTCGAGACTAGATCTTTCTCATTCAATAAACAGGCTGGGTTTGAGTTGATAGGTTGTTGACCTATCCTTTATCTGACCCAACCTGTATCTAGTTCGACCCAACCCGATTGCCTCTGCTAAACACGAGTACCCTTCACACTTATTCCTCAGCATTTTACAATGGCAATAGGTAAGCAGTGATGAAGCATACTTCTCAAGGCTGATAAACAAAAGCAGAGTATTACCTACCTATGGGTTCAATAATAAAGTCAAGGACCATTCAATCAATAAGCATAACCGACGATTCTCTTTCAAGCCACAACAAATGAAAAAAAAAATGATGAGTTTGAATTAAACATAGAAGTTCTACAGAAACATGTCCTATATGATTAACTTTTAATTCTCCCTCAATTGACTGTCATTTTCATGTACTTTAGTGCTAGAAATTTATTTGGTTGTGGGATTTGGGGAGGGTCAAATATACGTAGATTTATCTGAATATGCAAAGAGGCTATTTCCGTATTTCGAACCCGTGACCTCCAGATCATAATGGAGCAACCTCACCGTTGCACCAAGTATCATCCTCATATATCTTTCACAAGAAACCTATTTAAAGCAGGATTTTCCTTTTTTCTAAGCGATAAGAAACAATGAAGCACAATAAAATTGCTATCCATTTGATACCAAGAATTTTTTATATTCTCTAGCAGTAGCAAACAATAGTTCAGCAATACAAAGTGATGGACAAAATATTTACCTGTCTTATCTCCGAAAAATTTGCAAGAAAAGCATTCTCCCAATCCTTCGATGGCAATAAGTTTACGGGGCACTTGGCTATTTCTGGTATTTTGGGCATATATGGTGTTTGTTCACTGCTAACTTTACTCAAATTGAGCTTAGCTACTTTCACTTTTGGAATTTGAGCAGCCTCCCACCTAGCCAGGCAACTTAAATTTTTAGTACAGATACATAATAATAGTTTGCACCAAGTTAGTTTTCTTGCTCTATCAATCATAAATCAAGCCAAAATGCTGTCACTCAATAAAAATATTCTTTCAGAATATAAAATAATATTTTCTTGCTTATTACCTTGACAACCAGTGCAATGTAAGTGTAAGATAAAACTGGACTAGGATACACTGAATCTTGATGCGCATACTTTTGATCTTGTTGGGGGAAACAATGGGCTTGTGCAGAGATAAATGGGTCAGATAAATTACAAGTTAATATTTCCAAACAAATAAAGCTCCTCAATGCTATTTCTGTATACCTTGCTTTCTTCTTCTCAAAGAAAGCCTTTTTGTTTAACCAACAGCAGTCTAAATATTGTCACGAGACATTATCTCATAGATCCTTTTTTTTTTTCTTTTTAAATATTTAAAACTACTTCCAGGAAGGAAAAAAAAAACTGAGAAACCTTGACAAAAGATACTCCTTACTCTTTCATGCAGAAGAAAAAACTAAAGCACGGTTTAAGCAATCCATACATTTCTAACGAATTGTAGCAGAAACCTAATTCTTCCATAAAAAATCGATTTTATTCTCGCAACAGTGAAGGTACCCCAAACAACTTAACATGTTTTTTGCAATTTGCTACATAAAAGTACTTGTCACTTGCATTAAAAGTTGCCTTTTTCCCATGGCAAAGTTTGTGATTCAAAACCTTGATAAATAATTCAATGATACCTAGTTGAAGTTACCATACAGAGGATGGTCATAAGGATGGTAACACGTTGAAGTTCAAGTGTTCAACCGCATTGACAAACATACCACTTCTAAGCCCACCACTATGCACAGCTCAATAACCATGAAGTGGCCCTTAATCAGAATTATAAGCAAACTAGAATTCATAAAGACTGACCTCATTTAGTTAGGACAAGGATCTTTGATATGGCATATCATGTAATTATTTTTATTCTATGCAAAATTTGATTGGAATAAATTTCTAAATTTGAAGTGGACAACCCACCAAGGAACAATCTATTACCAGCATATGCTATAAAGTCATTATTCTCTTACATGTCTTCCCTTTAAACCAAAGCACAATTTTAGTATCATTTGGAATTTCAACTATACGTTTAGGTTGTCCAAACATAGACAAATAACAATATTATACCAAACTCCTGATTATTCTTTCCATTCTTAAGCTCTCCAGTACGAGTCAGCACACACTAGTTGCTTAAATTCCACTACTTCTATTTGTCTGATTATTCTGATTATGTGCATTTGGATATGGGTTGTTGGATTTAAGTGAAGTAAAACCTCTGCCCTTGGGTCTTTTACAGTGTTTGGACTGCTATAAGCTAACCAAACTCCTGTGAGTTAAATTGCATTTGGGGCCTTTCTACAATATCTTTTTTTTACAGCTATATTGGTCATAAAACAAACTACTGCAACCGGAAAAGGCTTAGAGGCATCTTTCTGATCGGTTTAAGTCCCAACAACGGCAATGAGTGGTGGACACAACTAATATTGCTTTAATAGTACAACCAAATATAGTTATTGCTCTCATTACAGACAAACAAAGATGAAATTTTATTTTACAACAACAGCGAATTCACTGACCCAAATACCGGAAATGTAGTTGCAAAAACAGCAACGACAACCATATGTAACCCCAACTACATGCATTTCCAAACCATAGGGGTCGATATGCACACTTAGTTCAATAAGTTCTCGATTTTAGAGGTGTGTCAATATGAAAATATCTAGTGGGAGTAAATTAAATTTCCGAAGTGAATTTCGAATATAAATCTTGGTCACATGTGCTTCAAAGAAGCAAGTTGAGTGTACACATCTCTTTTTTGCAATTTGAGAACTTTGAGGTTGAAAAAATCCTATATTTTATTGGACATGAAACTTCACTGATGAGCATAAGAGAATTCTTAAAAAGACTAAAAAATCAACTAAGGGTCCATTAAAGAAAGGATAGGTTAAGAAAAGATATTAAAGGAATTACAGGAGCTACACAGATTAAGGACAAGGTCATCCGAAATCAATTGAGATGGTATGGACATGTACAATAGAGATCTTAGGACTCCTATAAGAAGAGGTACTTCAGTTTGCACTGAAGGTTGTAAGAAGAGGAGAGAGCCCAAAATTAACATGGATAGAGGTCGTGATTAAGGATATGGATAAACTTGAAATACACTGGAGGTGGCCCTAGTAGGCAAAAAAGGATCCATAAAGCTGATCACAAATAATTGGGAAAAAGCTAGACAAATATGAAGCCTAAGGTCTAATATAACATGTCATATAGTAAGCTCAACTAATCTACAAGCTAATACATGAATTTACTGAACAATTTAGAACCAAGCACATAGATAGGTACTAACAGTACTTCTTTGTAAATCAGAAGATGACATATGGTGGTCTGAAGGAAGCATAATGTGGCATTGAGGGTGTCCTTAATAATTAATCAACATAAAACATATGTACAAAAGAGCTCAGGTTCATGTTGCAGAGTCTAAAAGAAAAAGCAGAGGACTCTCAAGACCTAGATGGAAGCACATGAAAAAGTGAAGAAGGATTAGGTGACATTTGACACAATCTTTAAAGGGCTATATTTAAGCAGGTAAATATGTTCTTTCCTTTTTTTCTCTTTTCTTCTCCCCCTCTGTTACATTATATGTAATATGTCTAAGAGCATACATCAATCCAAAGATGCAGGAGAAGCAAGCATTTGCACCTAAAAAACACTGCAATTAGCTTAGATAGGGGATATAAAAATAAAAAAGGAAACCACAGATGTTGGGAAGGCTTTCTAAATTACAAGAAAGAAGTGACAGGTTTAACTGAAACAGTAGGTACCAGAATAAATCTATTTTGTCCATGAGAAGATGCAAAAGGGAATAAAGGCAAATGCTACCCACATAAAACTATAACCATGTGATATAAATGCCACTGGGAGAAAATAAAGGGATACAGTAGGCTACCTGACACGTCTTAGATACTCCAAACCATCTAGTGGGGGACCAGAGTCAAAATCAGGTTCTCCTTCAACTACAAAGGCAGGTCTTTGAATGCTTTCATACTCATCACTGCTGCTGTCATCTTCATCAATGGTATTTTCATATTCATCACATAGGTCTTCTACAATTGTGCAATTCTCGCTACCAACGTAAGTGTTGCTGCAGACAAGATCAGCGCTATCAGGCAAATATGAACCATTTTCAGTATTTACTGCCAACAATTCTCCTGTAACATGCAGGAAAGCATGGACTATGTTATATTTTTCAAATATGACTGGGAAAGCTGATTCCAAAGATGTTTTTGTTTTAAATAAAAATTATTTGCAGCAAGATTTTATTGAATTTCACTATGTATGGCCATGCATCCATTTCTGGAGAAGTGGAGTCGTTGAAATTTTGACTGTTGGATGGATGATGATAACCTTTTGTTCGAAGTTCTACCAAGGTTGGTTGGATGGACTATGGACAATCATATATCATGATAAAACAAAAAGGTGTACACTTGCATGTTGATTTGTCAAACAGCATGCATCATGTCCCAAACATAATTATTCTATCACTTGCCACAAAAGCTATTATCTCCCTGCACATCAAAACCCTGTGGTCTATAGTGAGCATAATGCCAAAACAAATTTTGTTCTTTGCTTTTAGCCATCCTCCAATGCACATAAACTTGCAGTTGTTTCCTGCTTTCATTGCAGACATTTCAGCTGTGGACAATAATAATAAAAACCATCAAATCGACTTGATAGGACATGAGCACCAAATAGAAGGAATAACATCAGACTCATCAAGGGAGGGCGAGACAGCAACTCCCTTAAATGTAAATATTATTTTATTTCTGAACACTTCTCTTTTGGTTCTATTAGTTGTTCTAAAGTTTAATCTAGCATGACATTCTTCCAAAGATAGCCCTTAAACAATATTCCAATACCTATGGTAAAAAACAAAAGAAAAAAAATTATGGCATCTCCGTTTAGAGACTTTGTGCTTCAATCATGAAAACCACCCAATTAGCCTCCATCCTGAACTCAATTAGCGAAATCTTTGCTCGAGTCTCCCCTAATAAACTAAAAGGAAACCTTGCCTGGTGTAGGAGGATTCTCATTACTCATTAAAGAGGGTCTGGCATAGATCTACAAACTTTCTAAAACATCCTCGAATACCCCATCCACTTTCCACTTTTAGCCTTATATATTTTCCTTCAGCCATTAGCCATCTATATGAAATACATCATTATTCAAATTTTTGGTCCTAAGATATAATAAAAATATTCTAGAATATTCTAGATATTCAATCCCTATTATTAATAACCAAACAAAGTATTCTTACTTCTCCACTGTTCTTATCAAACCCACCATATAATTATAAACCAAGAAAAAGTAAGTGGACCTAACTAGTCAGGTGCTCTTTTTCCTCAGAAAACCATACAATTATCCCCTGGGGAGTTAGCTGCACCTACAAATGTTATAAAATACTACCGAACAATTTCAATGAAATCTTTCGATTTCTTATTTTACGATGTTAAACTCAACGTATTCCTCTATCTGTATAGTACATTCAATTTCTGTTATTTGTATTACTAGCTACTCTAGGAGGAATGTTTTAATCTGGTGCTAACAATTTAATAACCATCTTTGTTCTGCGTATATGTATTTCTTTCAAACCACCCAAGACCTTTCCTTCCAAGATAATTCCTCTCTCTTTGATCAATCCCAACAAACTAAGAAGGAACATTTTGAGGTTTAGAATGATTCTCCAACCTTTCTTGCAAGAGAGTCAAATATTGATCTACAAGCTTCCACCAAACTCTTCCTTGCCTCAAACACTTTACCACCTCTAACACCCTCACTGTAATCTTTCTCTTTCAGCCATTAGCCAACTTATCAGAAAGCCCTTTTGAACCTTTTGACCATGTTATCCCAGATCTTTCCCTCCAGACCATTTTCTCTCTCTCTTAAATTACTCTTTAATTCTTGTTGTGCCCACTTCTTAACTCCCTTACACTTTAGAAAGAATCCAGATTCTTCACATGAATTCCTTGTATATCATCTGCCAATTTTAACCTTTTTAAATTTCCTCAGTCTCCAAAACGACATCCATCTTTGTTTTCCTACAAAGCTAGAACGCATGTGTTGCTTCCTTCGCACAACTCCATCGTGCACCACTTTATATTGTTAGCATCAAGTTCAAAATGATCTCTCAAATTCTGTTGAGCCTAAAAGGTTCCGGCCCAGAACCATCCCCAACTAAGTTCCCCCCCCCCCACCCCACCAAAAAAAAAAGCCATTTGAACAAGAAATGGTTTCAAAGACTAAAATGACAAATAAAAGGGTATCAAGTCTCCCAAACACTGCAAAAAAGAATTCCATGTGCCAAACCAATTTGGCATATGAATGAGAAATGGTTTCAAAGTAAATTGACTAATAAAATGGTGACAAGTCCCCCAAAAACTGCAATGAAGAACTCTATGCTTCCTTGTCAACAAGAAATATGCTATTTGTTAGAAAACATAGTATGTAATATGGTTAACATAGTATGTAATATGCTTATAACCATATTAGATTATAACCATATATATGAAGATCTTATAGCCATATATTGTTAGACAAAATTCAGTATGTAATATGATTATAACCATATTTAGTTATAATTATATATATGAGGATGTTACCATGTTTAATAGTTGTCCAAATATATTGTATCTAAATGCCTATAAAAGTCCTTTAGAGGCTAGATGAAATAGACAATCAATTTTTCCTCTATTCTATTTTTGAACAGATTTTTTCCTCCATTCTATTTCTCTTCTTTTCTATTTTTGAACATGGTATCAGAGCCTTGTTCCTAATCAAACTGCAGCCATCTCTGGTGCTGCACGGTCCCCTTCTCTTCTCTTGGTTTCTCCTTGTGCTATTCGGCCTCTCTCTCTTGGTGTCGCTTAGCTGCCCGCCTCTCCTACTGCTGTTTGATCTCTTTCTTTTACTGCTACTGTTGTTTAGCCTACCTTGCTCCAAATCTATTCTTCTTTGTAGCCACTTAGTCTCCTATGCTGTTCAGCCTATTCTTTTGACAGATCTTCTAGATTTGCTCAATGACCTCTTCCTTGAATGACCTGAAAACCATCTCTCTTGGTACCAGTGTCAAATTTAATGATGCCAATTATCTTCTTTGGTCTCAAGTATTTCGCTACATGGTGGGATCCCATGGAAAACTTCATCACCTGGATAAGGAATTTATTGATAGTGTTGATTTAGTGGAATTCTGCAAATGGCAAGAGGCTGATTATGCTGTTCTTACCTGAATGTTGAATAGTCTAGAGCCTCATATTGCTAACACTGTGATGTTTCTATTCACTGCCAAAGAGATGTGAGATTTTTTGAGGATGACCTACTTTCAAGAGAAAAATGTCTCAAGGATCTATTCTCTCTACTCAGATATCTATTCTTTGCAGCAAGGAGATCCCTCAATTCAGAAATACTACAGCATTCTTCAGGGAAAGAGGACTGAGATTGTCCAATATCATTCTCTCACTACTGATGTTTCTGTTCTTCAACAGCAGCATGAAGAATTCTATGTAGCAAAGTTTCTTTCTGAGCTTAATCCCTCACTCTCTCATGTTCGAGCTCAACTCATGACTGATGATAGCATTCCCACCTTGAACAACGCCATGAGTCATATTCTACGTATTACTGAGTTACAGCCCACATCTTCTCCATCTATGGAGAACACTACTCTTGCTGTTGGTACTTGTAGCGGTCGAGAGGGTCGTGGAGGTCATGGACGTGAATGCAATTCTTTTCCATCATATCCATATTGTGGACGTTTAAATCATCCTGCTGAATATTGTTGGCAAAAATTTGAAAAGCCTTCTGCCTCTCATCCTGCAAGTATTGCTTCTTTTATAGCTTTGTCTGACGTTGGTGCCACTCCTACCACTGATGACTCGATTTTGGTTTCTCGAGCTGACTACGAGCGATTTTTTCAATCCACCAATGCCTCCATATCTTCAACTCTACTAGTTGTGCCTTCAACTCTTGGGATGGCTATTGCCGTCACTCCTGATATATCCTGATTATTAGATTCAGGTACTTCTTTTCATATCACAGGTAATAGAGATATTTTTCTTACATACACTCCATTGTCTCATATGCTATCTATCACTATGGCAGATGGTACTTCAGTTCCTATTCTTGGATGTGGTACTATGAGGATTTCTGCTACACTCATTCTTACAGATGTCCTATATGCTCCTAAATGTCATTTGACTTTGTTATCTATTAGATATCTTGTTAAATTCTTAAACTGCTCACTTACGTTCTACCCTTCTCATTGCCACTTTCAGGACCTCAGCACGAGAAAGACGATTGGTGGCAGTATTAAGATGAATGGAGTTTACTTCCTTTCTGATACAACATCTCCTGCTTGTGCCGTGTTGTCATCTTCCAACTCACCTTATCAGTAGCATTGTCGTCTTGGTCATCCATCTACAAAAGTTCTGGAATCTTGATCTTCTTCCCAAGTCTTCGAATAGTTTTGAATGTGAAGCTTGCCAGATAGAAAAACATCACAGAATGTCCTTTTCTTCTTCTGTTAGTAAGCGTTGTTCTTCTTCCTTTATGTTAATCTATTCGGATATCTGGGGTTCGAGTCCTGTCCTGACTCGACTAGATTTTAGATATTATGTGATTTTTGTCGATGACTACATTAGGATGATTTGATTGTATCTCCTTAAAAGTCGATCTGAAGTCTTTTTTATATTTCAAAACTTTTATAATAAAATAAAAACTCAGTTTTCCACCTCTATCAAAGTGTTTCGCACTGATAATGCGTCTAAATACTTACAATCCAGTTTTATAAATTTTTGTGCTTCTCATGGTATAATACATCAGACCTTGTATCCTTATACCTCTCAGCAAAATGGAGTAGCTGAAAGAAAACATAGACATATTTTAGATGTGGTGCAGACTCTTATGCTTCATATGTAGGTACCTAAACTTTATTGGAGTAATGCCATTCTTACGGTATGTTATCTTATAAATAGGGCTCCATCAAGTATATTGAATGAAAAATCTTCATTTTCTATTCTCTATCCCTCTGAGGAACCCTTCTCTCTCACCCCACGAGTGTTTAGATGTCTGTATTTTGTTCATCTCTTAGGACCTGGCAGAGATAAGTTGTCTTCTCGATCTGTTCGGTGTATCTTTTTGGAATATTCTCGCATTCAAAAAGGATACCGATGTTATGATCCTCTTTCTAAATGACACTTTGTCTCTGTTAATGTCTCCTACTTTGAAACCACTCCATTTTTTTTCATCTCTTTCGAGTCATCTAGTATTCTTCTGCCGCCTATTGCTCCTTCCAAAACTTCCATAGCTCCATCTTCTAGTACTTCTACTCCACCACCTTTGCAGATTTACAGTCGTCGAGGGAAAAGAGCTCCTCCATCTTTACCATCACCACCTATGATGTCATCTCCATCTGAGTTTCCTACGGGCCATCTTTCAGGTTCAGAATTGCCTATTGCATTATGAAAGAATAAAAGACCTAGTACTTTGCACCCAATATCTACCTCTATGACCTTTGATTATCTTCTACCTTCTTTTCGATCTTTTGTAGGATCTCTGTCTTCCATATCTATTCCCAGGACCTATTAAGAGGCTCAATCTGATCCCAAATGGAGACAGGCCATGGATGAAAAGATGGCTGCTTTAGTCAGTCGTGGCACTTGGGAGTTAGTTTCACCATCATCCGGTGTTCATCCTGTTGCATGTCGATGGGTCTTTATAGTCAAGTACCAACCTGATGACATAATGGAACGTTTTAAAGCTCGTCTTCTCGCTAAAGAATACACCCAAATCTATGGTATTGACTACTTTGAGACTTTTTTTCCAGTTGCTCGTCTCAACTCAGTTCGCATTCTGTTCTCTATTACAACTATCAGGGCTGAAAACTACACCAGATAGATGTAAGTAATGCCTTTTTATATGGAGGTTTGTCTAAAGTTGTTTATATGAAACAACCTTCCGATTATGTTGCTCAGGGGGAGAAAGTTTGCAAGCTAAAGAAAGTTATTTATGGCCTCAAGCAGAGTTCAAGGGTCTGGTTTGACAAATTTTGTCAGGTTGTTAACAAAATTAGATTTCGTTGCAGCAAGTCTGATCACTCAATTTTTGTGAAGCAAACATCTTTTGGATTGATTGTTCTTGCTATGTATGTAGATGATATTCTTCTGACTAATAGTGATCATGATGAGATTGTTCGGATCAAAAAATACTTAGAGAATCATATTATCATCAAAAATTTGGACAAACCATGATATTTTCTGAGAATTGAAGTGGCATATGGGTCGCAAGGAGTATTTCTTTTTCAAAAGAAATATGCCACTGATTTATTGATGGAGACAGATTTACTTCGTTGTAAACCAAGTTCTACTCTTATTAATTCTCAGTTACTATCAGAGATTGATGATTCGGGTGACGATTTTGAGAAAGTCACTCGGTACCGTAGACTAGTGGAGAAACTTATCCATTTGACAGTCACAAGACTTGATCTCTCGTTCGTAGTAAGGGTAGTAAGTCAGTATATACAGAAACCTAAAGTTTATCATTGGAATGCTATGTTAAAGATCTTGTATTACATTAAGAGAGCCCCAGAAAAAAATCTTATGTATAAAAGAAATGGACATTTACAAATTGAAGCCTATTCTGATGCTAACTATGCTGGCTCGATGAGTAATAGGAGATCCACATTAGGTTTTTGCATTTTTATTGGAGAAAATCTTGTCACGTGAAAAAATAAAAAATAAACAGTAGTGGCCCGTTCAAGTGCCGAGGCTGAGTAAAGAGCGATGGCTCACACAGCTTGTGAGATGATGTGGGTCAATTCTTTGCTAAGAGAATTTGGCGTTTCTTATTCTAAACCTATGGTGATGCGTTGTGACAATCAGTCTGCTATATACATTGCAAACAATCCTGTCTTTCATGAACAGACTAAGCACATTGAGGTCGACTGTCACTTCATTCGGGATGCTATTCTATCAAGAAAGATTGTTACTCCCCACACAATATTAGAAGATCAATTGGCTAATATCTTTACTAAGACTCTTGGGCCTACTCGCTTTTCTTCCTTATGTACCAAACTGGGAATGTTTGATATATATATTCCAGCTTGAGGGAGAGTGTTAGAAAACATAGTATGTAATATGGTTAACATAGTATGTAATATGGTTATAACCATATTAAATTATAACCATATATATGAGCTTCTTATAACCATATATTGTTGGACAAAATTCAGTATGTAATATGATTATAACCATATTTAGTTAAAATCATATATATGAGGATGTTACCATGTTTAATAGTTGTTTAAATACATTGTATCAAAATGCCTATAAAAGTCCTTTAGAGGCTAGATGAAATAGACAATCAATTTTTTCTCTATTCTGTTTTTTATCAGATTTTTTCCTCTACTCTATTTCTCTTTTTTTCTGTTTTTGAACACTAGAAAATACTCCGAGCAACTTTGTCAAAAGCAAAAAGTCAAACAACTTAGAGTTCCAATGTTTATAATCTTATAACACTAGGATTCCTCGAATTGAATCTACAGCCAAGCTTGGAGCAATAAACAATAATTCAACACATATACATTTTTTTTTTATTTACAGCTTCCTATGCAAAAATAAATCTTAACCAAAAAATTGAGTTCAGGTATCCTCAACCAACTATAATTCTCAAAAGTGTTCACTAATTTTCACCATTTTACATATTCCAACACATCAACTTAAAAAATTATTTTAAAGAAAAACTAAGAGCTAAGTCTATGTGTTAATTATGAACCTACATGTTAACTTCTTAAGCTAGAAAAGGGGAGAGAAACCAAATAATGAACAAGATATCATGGCTCAATGTTATTCAAGGTTTCAAGTGGCATAGAAAATGGAAGCATGCTTTTGAAGTGGGTCCAAAATCATAATTAAGCAATCCATGCTCCTAAAATTTTGACTTACTAGACATATCTGATACTTATGCAATAATGATTTGCTAAAATTCAGCACTAATAAATATACATGGCAGACCTATGGGCATCTAGCCCTTAGGGGCCAAGAAGCTTCCTATATAGGATTCATACGTACTTAATAAACCCATTTTGCTCCCCATCTGAGATGTACCTAAGCTTTCTAATGCCCTCTTCACTAGCCATTGCTACCCATGACACATCCAATCACTTAGCTTAGTGAGGTTCCTAGATTTTCCACTTTGACTTGTCAAGTAAAAGAATACTTTGCTTAAAAGTTCTTAGGCTTATGATTTTGTACAATTGATTCCCTCTCCTGCACTTCATACAAATCTTGTTTCCAACTCTTTATCATGTTGCCATAATCTAATCATGGATGAATTCTTAGAGATGACATGATGCAAGGCTTTCAGAATTCCCAAACCTTGTGACAGAAGAATGTTAATGAAAAAGAGGCAATAACTTTGCATACAATTAGAAACCGAAAGAAAGCAGTTCTCTAGCAGCAAAAATGTAGGTGAGTTCAAGAAATAATAAGATAGCTAATGGAGGCACCGTTTAGTTTCAATGGTTGACAGACAGTTTTTTATTTTAGAGAAGATTGGGATGTCGCTCACATGGTTGCATTGGATATGTGAGGACTCAGGCAAGTTAGCCTTACATTGGGTGTGCAATGGGGCAGTCTTGGGTACGTAAGTAGGGCCAAGAAACCCTATTTATAATCTTCTAGCTAGCCCTTTCCAGTAAAGTCCTGGGTCACTATAAATGTTAACAGCACCGACCCAGCCCATGATCGACATGCGGCTATGGGACATTGTTAACATAGGCCTTTCTAAAACTGACCAAAAGCGAGTTGTGGTGTTTATGAATGGATCCTTCTTCCAACAAGGATGCTAGGGCCTAAATGGGCAAGTTTGTGAGGACCTGCACAGGGAAAAGAATTATTCAGGGCATATATATTCATGAATTTCTACATCACAACCACAGATGGGTCTGATTATTGCAAGTCATAGCTTGCAATTTGTGTTACCATATCCTAAACTTAGATGTGTGATAAATTCAATAAAACTTGAGGTGCTCCATCTCAAAGTTCTGAAAATTATATTAGAAGATAAACTTCTCTGAATTCCTGCTAGCCATTTCTCTTGAATGCCTAAGATCCACATATTTTCATTGTTAAACTGAAAAACAAGAATGCATTCGATTTCAAGTAACAATGAATTATTTTCTATTTTAAACAAATTTAAACCAAATTGTTAAATAGTAATAAGTCGAGAAAAGAACCAGAGATTCAATCTCTGTGGAGAAATTTCAAGAAAAAACGATCATACCCATGATCAGTCTCCTTTTCCTTCTTCTTTCCTCCATGCTTCTTCTTCTGTGGATTCGACGCCCAAAGCCCATCATACTCTTGCGCAACAACAGAACCAAGCTTCTGGTACACCTCCTTCCACTTCTGCCGCTGCTCTTCAGTCCCCACAAACCTCAGCGCCTCCATCTCGCTCCTCGAGTACCTCCTCACCAATCCCTTCTCCTTGTTTCCACAAACCGATCCAGAATTCACACCCCTCGATCCTACTTCCCCGTTCTTCTCCTCACTCTCCAAATCCGTCCTCATCCTTTTCGCCTCCAACCCCTCACCACCATTCCCCGCGGGTTCTGGCGGATGTTCCTGGGTCTCCAGAGCTCCGTTTCTCGCCGCTTTCTCTCCATTCTCTCCGGCGTCTGGTCCAGAGCTCTGACGGTCCTCAGGGGAATCCACCGAGTCTACGAGATCACTTGGGTCGTAATCCGTTGTCAGTTCCGCGTTTCCGGCGCCGGAGACGGGGCAGAGCTCCGTAACCGGTAGAGCTTCTTCGATCGATGCGGAAGCCCCGTCCCCGGCGACGACGATATCTTGGGCCATGAGCATCCGAAATTTCTGAATGAGAGAGAGGGTTTGGAGTTTAAAACCCACCAAGGGGAGCGCTCCGTAACGTAGAAACATTTTTTCCCAAAATAATAATAATAATAACTTAATTAGGAAAATTAGTTTTAATTAATTAAAATTTTTTAATTTTATTTTAAGTTTTAATTTAATACAACCAGCACGTCCGATTTTCAACCTAACTCAATTTAGATCCTACCTGCAAATTCTATTTGATTATCATAATAAAATTATCACATGATATCATATAATATATTTATATGGATAAAGAAGATGATGTTTACATGACACCATTTGATATTTCTATCACGGATGGAATTTTATAAATAGGACTTGGATCGAGTTAATTTTAAAATTAAATATTTTAATTATATTAAATTAAAATATAAAATAAAATTAAAAATTTTCAAATTATATATATATTTTTAATAAATAAGTTAAAAAAGATAATTTTTTATAAAAAAAATTTATTAAGGATCCAGTTTGCATAATAATCCTTCTATAATTTAGTCCAATTTTCTGTCCTAGCATATGAGTCCTAGGTTATGGGTATGCTAGAAAGTATATATTGTATTGCCGCTTAACATATAGTATATGGGAAATCGGAAGGGCAGGTTCTACAGCAGTTATACATACCATGCTTCGCTTATAGTTTTGGAAGTTCCGCTATAGAACTGATACGCAGGTTCAACATTAGGATCCAAAGTTGCTGAGACTAAGAACACATGCAAATTTTAAAGCTACTAAAACATATTTGATATTTGCACAACATATAAATTTATATATATATATATATAAAACATGAGACATAAATATAAATTTATTATGATACGCAAGTTTGAAAGTGATGCTCCTCTTCTAATATAATGTTTAATTTTTTTTAATTTTATATAAATATTTAAAATTTTTTAGATAATTACTGTGAAGCTAAATATAGATTCTTACATATTTCATAGTTTAATCTTTACATATATATATATATATATATATATATATATATTAAAATAATATATTAATATATATATTTTAGTACATATATCTTATCAAAAAAAATTAATCGGATGGCCGTATGAATTCTCACATGTACTAAAATATATATATTAATATATGTACATATGTACTAATATATGTTCTTATGATTATTATCTGTGAATGCACATTTTTGGAACCGCAACCCAACGAACTCCACTCCGACTGCTACGAAAACCAGTAGGAGTTCACCGAGCAAGAGTACTTTGTGGGAGGCAATGGTTCGGCGGACCCACTAAAGAGGACCTAACAATAGAAATCGAGGATGATCAGGGGAAGGAAAAGAAGCGCAAAATGCAGCGGGTCAAGGAGAATTATATTGATGGCCGGTGATTTCGTGGGTAAATCGACGGATTTGTGTGCCAAATTTTTGAGAGAATCGCACCGAAAAAAAAAAATTATCGGTGAAAATAATCTCAGCTATCATGACACCCATTGTCAATCGAGAATGATTCCAAGCTTCCCGAAGGCACAACCAAAGAAAGCATGTCATTTATCAAATGTGGCATGAAAGAAGTCACAACCGTGAAGATTAAACTCAAGAACCCAATCAATAAATGGAGGGAAAAAAAAAAAAAAAAACAATTACTGAAGTTTTGGAAAAAGTTGGTTCATGTCATAATCTTAGAAGCAGAGGCAGTAGCTGTTGAGTCCTTCCTCACTAGTGCTTGGAGTGCATTCACCACAAAAGACATGGTTGGCCTGAACTCAGCTTCATACTGCACGCATAGAGCTGCAACTGCTGCAAACTGCAGAGACCAGTAGAAACTATCTTTCAGCATTAGAGCGTATATGGGATATCTTAGTTGAATATGCGTTAGCATGCAAGAATTGTGTACAAATCGGTCAATTGTTTCTCAAAAAGAAGTATCGGTCAATTGGATGAGCATTCTTACAATATGAGCACAATAAGTGTTTGTGTTTGTGTGTGTGTGTGTGTGTGTGAGAGAGAGAGAGAGAGAGAGACCTTAGCAACTGCTCTTGCTGGATACTCCTTCAGCCGTGGATCAACACACTGTCTAACCTTATCCTCGCTCAACTTTGGAGTCGCCTAAATTGAGAAAAACATAAACACAACATAAAAAATTATTGTGTCAGCATCAAATGTTAAATGCTATATGCCATCTGAGTCATCCAATGTAATGTGCTTAATAAAGTATGTGATGTTGTCCATTCATGCATTATTAGAATTTAGAAGGATGAGGAAGGAATTGCCAAAAACAAAAAAGAATTATATACAGAATCAGAAGACTTTGTTTATTAGAAGGTATTTTGACTACTTTAGCTGAATGAAAGCAAGATTTGATTGATGACCGCAGCTTGGAGCATTTGGGATTTGTTCGTCATATCTGGCAATCCTGGTGCATAGATCACTTATAACCAAAGTGGAATGTGTCGGCATGTTGCTGTCAACCAGGAGGAGAATATGAAATTGTGGATGGGAATGTGTAATATGTCTTGCATGCCAAACTAGATTTTGTGAGACCATTGAAAGAATCAGTGCCAGCTAAAGAACAAAACCAGCACACACACAAAAAGCAAAGGCACAATCAAAGTCTTGGCATACTGAGAGTCATACTTGGAATCAATGAGTGCCCTTTCTGAGATTTAAAATCATTGCGGATTGGCATAACTCAATATTTAAGTTTGATTAGTGTCACTGGTGATTTTAGGTGAAGAGATAGTTATATATTTTAACAATGGAATGACTATAATGATTAACAATGAAATGATAATTTTAGAGTTAATCAAAAGGGGAATCCCATGATAACTTTCAGTATGTAGGAAGTTTGCCTCCTCTATGTTTATGCAAAGAACCACAGTGGCAGCAAGAAATTTTAAAGTGAAAAGCATTTCATTTGAGAGAATAAGAAGTGAGATTAGTACTAGTTCTTGCAATTAATTCTTTGAGAAAATATGAGGGATTATTTCTCTTCTTCCCAGAGAAGACCTGTTTGCTTATGTCTATTGGAGACTACATAGGAACATTAAAATAACAATATAGAGAAGAAGCTCCTTGGTCTAATCACCTAGCAAACAAGCTAGCAGTTACGCTGTCTCGCACTCCTCTGCTTCAGATTCAGAAATTCAGTTATGCAGATGAATGATGCAACTCTGCAAGTCTTTTAATTACGTATTTTAGAATTAAGCTAATCAAATTAGTAAGAATAGCTATCAAAGAAAAAGCTCACCCAAGTAACCAGACTCTTCTCTCCTCGAGGCATTGCACAATCCACTGGTTTCCTTCCGGTTAGAAGCTCCAAAAGAACAACACCAAAGCTATACACATCACTTTTCTGTGTCAGTTGACCAGTCATAGCATACCTGCATCAGAGTGACAAACCATGGCTATCTTCAATTTCATGCTGCCGAACTTTAGGAAAAATGTGTCCATTTTTATGGATGACATAACATTGAAAAAAATATTTATCTAAGTAGGCTCATGAAAGCTTTGTTAGTTGATAGACAATAGTTTTGATATTAAAACAAAATAAAAAACCCAAAGTTTGAAGTAGACACAAAAAGGCCAAAAGTAGCATAGTCTTCACTATGTTAGTCGAAGATCCTTGTTTGCTCTTTTATCTTAGCTAAGCCATTCAAGCATCCACAATGACCATGGATAATCATCCGTAATGACAAATTTAGAAAATCTTCTGAAGATTGATATATTGTGCCAAAATATATTATTCCCAAGTGCCAAAAACTCGCTGCTATATATGTGCGATCCATTGTTCTGGATAGGATCACCAAAAATGTAAATGATCATAGTAATACATTACCAGTCTTTCTCGTAAAATTGGTTCAATCTAGAAAAGTTCGAACCTCAAGAAGATTGAAGGACATTTCTACAACCTATACTATAATTTGTGCTTAAACCTATATTATAATCGGATAACACATGGAATCAAGTATCCGAAGCAAAATGCAGTAATTCTTATAACTACGAGTGAATTCTGTGCACTACACAGAAGTTCCATTTTATAAGTGAAGGAAAACAACTTTTCCATCACTTCTTTAATTGGATAAAGACTCCTACTCTACTTCCTATATTTTTTGATGTAATTCTATTTTCAATTGCTAAAATCTTCATTTAGAATCTGTAATGACCTAAAACCTCATCCCAAAAGGCCAGTCAAGAAACTATCATTCAAATTTCTTGATCCTGTATGAGTATCCAAGATTTTCTTAACACACAATCGATATAAGATTAAGTACATCCACATATGGGCTCTCACATAATAACCCCGATTTAGTCCTTAATTTTCTCGCTTAAGTTAAGAGTTTAAATTCAGTCAAATTCAATCAGAAATAATATAATCAGCTCACAGTCTCAAAGAGCCTGTGTTATGGTGTTCTTAGTCTATATTGGGTTATGGACCAAATCTATTTAGATATCATTTGTAACAACCTAGGAACTCATCCAAAAATACTAGCCAAAAAGGTATTATTTAAATCTTTTTGCTTTATATAAGTACCTAAGATATCTCCAGCGCACTGTGGATGTGAGACTAAATGCATGCCTGTGCAAACTCTCATTGAAACCCTACTGATATGAAGCATATCATACTAAAGGAAAAAGAAAAGGAGAAACTTATGGAAGTCCTATAGCGGTTTTCTACATTCATAATCTAAACAAGTGTAGCAACCTTTCACCGGGGGCAAAAATGAAATCCTCCTCCATTCGTATGGTCACCCCATTTCCTCTCCCCTTCCTCATTCCCTCTTCAGTTGCCTTCTCTCATACTTCTGATCTGCAATACCTATGGTTTCAGTTTCTCATTCTAGCTTAAAGGAATGTGCATTCCTCACGTAAATTACAATCACCACCTAAAAATGATCTTGAACCTTGTCATCTAGTACTCCAAAACGTCCTAAGAAATCCCACTCAAAATCTAATGCATTACTTAATACTACAAGCAATTTTGAAGTTATTTCATATCATCGCTTTCTTTACAGGATGTAAAGTAGATGTCAAGTAGACTGTGCAGGTTAGAAGCACATCATATAATAAAATGTAATCAATTTAGCACTTGTGCAATTACTCTGGTGCATGATAACCAAAGGTTCCCAAGACGCGGGTAGAATAAAGGCGAGAGGCCGTATCAGGAGCTTGGTTTAAAAGATTGAAGTCTGCAATTTTTGCTTTGAAGTCCTGAAATAAAAGAACATTGCTGGATCTGATGTCCCGATGCACTATGGAAGGCTCAACCTTCTCATGAAGATACTCCAACCCCATTGCTGCATCCAATGCAATTCTTACCCTCTGTTTCCAATTAAGCAAAGGACCAGGCTGTGCACCACGAACACCTTTTCTACCTGTAGTTCCAAATATTGACTAGAATGTCAAACTTGTGCATAAAACAGCATGACATACTAGAAAAAATACTAGCATCAGAAGGAGAGGAAGAAACTAATGGAAAGGGCAAACACCATACCATGCAAATAATCATGTAGAGAACCCATAGTTGCATACTCAAACGTCAACAAACGAAAATTTCCCTCGACACAATAGCTTAGCAGTTCAACATAATTCTCATGCTTCAATCTTGATACCATAGAGAGCTGACATCACAATGGCTTGATCAGCTCTCAAAAGCCAAAAATTAACAAAAGATAGAGAAGCAACCACACTGAAATTTCAAGTCTTTTGTTATTTGCTGGAACTGAAATATAGAACATGTCATGTTACCTGGTTCAAAAACTCAGTATTCAACTCAGGATTGGATGGTGTATCGAGCTTTTTTATTGCAACTTCTCTGTTGCCGTTTAGAACTGCCTTATATACTCTTGCATGTGACCCTTCACCTACCAAAGACTGCAAGCTGAAATCATGAGTCTTTGCTTTGATTTCATTTAAAGACAGTGCAGGCACTGTAATAAGAGGTAGCTGATCCCTTTCTGGTTCACTTTTTTTTGAAGCAGAATGTTCTGAGCCCTTTTCTGTACCTGGAGAACATTGAAAAAAGAGGGAAAAGTTACAATAATAATAGCAACATAAGCAACAAGAGAAGGAAAACTAATTTCTATTGTTTTTTAACAAAGTAAAACTCCATTGCTATTTTTCATATTAATTTAACTTCTGCTTATAAGATTTACCTTTAAAAGGTTTGAGCAGTAGTTTGTCATAAACCAACATAGAATTGCTTAAATATTATATAAGTTGCACCTTAAGTACTATACTACAATATGAACTTACATGTTAGAAATTGTGCTTCGAAGAAAATACAGTTCCCTGTATTTTAATAGGTCCTTTTTCCCTATCTATATTCTTTTAGGGTCCATTTGGATTGCAATCAAAATCAAAATAGGAATGAATTAGAATAAGAATCAGAATAACCATATTCCCCAGCGTGTTTGCTTTGTGATTGGAATCAAAATCGGAATCGGGATGGAATTTGAATATTAGGGGAGAGCTCGGATTTATTTTGAGGGATTGAGGCATTCCCATTCCCTCTCGAAATTGGAATGATGAAGGGACTTCCCCCAATCAAATAATTAGAATGGGAGTCACTTCTTACCATTCCCATTTCAACGCCCAACTTCCCCAACCAAACATGCCCTTAAAAGTCTAAGAAAATTTTGTAGGGTTCCTCACTCAACTGCATGAGCTTAAACTTTTCTTGCTACCAGTTTGCCATCCATGAAACACAGACTTTCTCTCGTCAAAGACCGAATTTTCTAGGAATTAAACAAATATAAGTGGTTGACGTCAAGTTGAGAGCAGTTTTTATACCATTCTCAAGTTTTGATGGTTCTCTACCCTGATCCATGTAGCCAAATCCAAATAGATAGGACAATACTTGTTGGTTGGTTGATCACAAATTGTGACGTTTTTAGCATTGTTATGAAGTTCTTTATATGCACATGTGATGGGAGTGACACATTTTAATTTAGACTAATGATTAGTTCAAAGAATTGTGTTCTCATTGATTGTGTTCAGTCTATATTTTGAAGTAGAAGACACCTGCAGCCATTAGGTGATCCCTCTCTGTAGTAGTTCATATTTAATTTAGTATTCTCATTCTTGGTATTATGACCTTGAACTTCTTCATGTATACACCTTCAAACAGAGATATAAACCCTCAAATTGTGCTATCCTTTCTTTGAACCCAATCTCAAGTTGAATCTTTTGAGTTACAGTGGCTTAATTTCTTAATTTACTTGCAGACATAAATCTACATATAAATATCATTAACCATCCTCCAATAATAACTATACCTGGAAATTAGTGACGATATGATCTATATTAGCACAATTATTGCATGAAATAATAACAATAGATATCCCAAAGCAAACTTGAATTGTACAAAAAAAATTATCAAGCATTGCTGGCCAACTATAACACCAATAAATCAAAATTTATTTTTTCTACATTTTCACCAAGTGCTTCAAAATGAAATGGATCCTAGTTCTTTCATTTAAAATTATGCATCTTTAAAAAATTGAAAAATCGATCCCCTCCTTCTATTGGTAGGGCATTATGAATTATATAGTGAGAGAGAGAGAGAGAGAGAGAGAGAGAGAGAGTGGCAAACATAAGACAATGTGAAAACAATTGTGAAATGGAAAATAGAGCTTACCACCTGGAGCACTTATACTGCTCCCACCTAAAAATCATACTGCAGTTAACTTATATTTTAGGTTAATATCATATCTCTTCCCATGCATGTTGCCATGTCCCACCTGTTCCCTACATTTTTTTTTTGGTAGGTTGCTCCTTAAAACCTTAATATTTGCTATTTATGCGTATCTTTCAAGATAACCCTCACTTCATGAGTGATATGTGGCCATGTGTTAACCTAGATGCCAAACATAACACCTATCTCATATATAATCATATTGCGGAATCATACAGTATGAAAAATCTAGAACATAAAATTGATGATCTCTTTTTTTTTTTTTTTTTTTTTGAAAAATGATGTGACTTGTTTAATAAAGGATTGGTAGTTCTAATGTCACCCTAGCTAATTATCAGTCAAAAGAAGAACTTACATAATCATTCCCAAAATGATCTTAGAACTCTTAACTGACTAAAACAATGTGTTTAAACAAGTGAACACCCACCCTAGTTGACTGAAGTATAATTTTGGGATGGACCTGCATGTTTTGTTCTTGTACTCTCCTTTATTGACCCATATTGACAATAAATGTCAATCAAACGGCTGGATACAAAGCTGGTTGCATCATTCAACTAATAAATTTAGTTCATTATCATCTGGCCTTAAATTATTTGGCCCAATAATTACTTCATGTACTACAGTGTAAATAGGATTCCAAAATCCATATTGCATGAATTTATCAGTTTGTACATCTCTATAGGAGAAGAAACTAACAAGTTAACATTCGCAATGAAATCCTTATTTACTTGGTTTAGTTTTCTGTTTGAATCTACTATCAGATCTGTAATACTGAGGTAAGATGAGCAACCTATATGACTTCTAAATAAAGTTTTCAATAATAACTGCTGGATACCATTATGTGTTTTGCTGAGTCCCCTCAATTTGGAACACCATTAGCAACATCAACACAAATAGCCTAATCTAATGCTCTATAAAATTCTTGCAACAACATGGAAGACAGAAATAAAGAGAACAAGGTGTGGTGGTTATAATTTTATTATTTAAGATGTCTCTCCATGTGCAAAAATTTCTTGAAAATTTGTGAAATGGGTTTTGAAGAATAAAATTGTCATTCTACAACTCATCGGTGTTTGAATGTAGTGGAAAAGAAAAGGTCAGGTTAAATCCATTTTACTCTAAATTGCAGGTCTTTTCTTTTAAAGAAGAACTTGATACAATACTCTTTACTTCATTATATGTTCCTCAGACCCTGCAATTTTGTCTCAGAGTCTTCAAAAAAATTAAAAAAGAGAAACATTAATGTGAGAGGCAGGGTTCTTTCCTCCCATATCAAGATTAGCTAAACCTCAAAATGGACACATGGCAGACTTACAATCAATACCAATACTTGTAGTTCACTCACGACAGAAATGCTATAAGTCAATCGCATGACTTCATCTCGTAGCAAATCAAGGCCAGCCATTTGCCCATTCCCTGGTTAATTTGCCACCTCCAGAACTTGGTCACCTTTTCTTTTGATGTGTAGAAAAGAAGGAAAACTGTATTCTGGAAATAACTACTTCTATTCACCACCTTAGTAAAAACTAACCAGAACTATGTGCCATCTTCAGTCAAGACAGACTCAACATAATGTCATGGCATAACAAGCATAAAGCACAAAAACAAGCAGCAAAGAGACAGTACAAACTTATGTTCACAAGCTTTGACCATTTTATAAGCATAATATTCACAAAATTAATTCGCATTGTGAATGCTGAAAATCCATGATGAATGAGCATAACAATTTGGATGAGCAGATATGTAAAAAATGTAATTTACATCTTCCCTTAATTTGATTTTAAGTTGCACCATGTTTCTGCTGAAATATTTCACCGACCTAAGTTAAACCTTGCAAACAAAGTAAGAATGCCGCCTGAAGAATCAAGTGGTGTCAAAGAAGCATCTATAATCTAGCCATGCTAAGAGACTAAAATTAGACTACTATTTTGGTTCTAAGCTTCTCCTTCCAACTAAAATGGTTGTGTCCGCAGTAATTTTTTCCAGTGGTCTATTTGGTATCATGGTATATTGCAAACATTCCTCAAGACCTTTTCCAGTTTCCTGTCGTAACCATTATCTCTATTTTCCCATCATTCGTTCCATAGAACATACTAAATATCAAGAACAAAGAGGGTATAACAGATAAATAAAATACTGCCACAGCTGACGGCTATTATTTGGAGTATAAATAAATATGCACCATGTTCAAAAACTCAGAAGACAAATACATGAAAGAAATATAAAGACAGATCCTAAAACCCAACAAATATTTTGAGACAAATACAACAAGATCTACAGAACTTTCTTTTCCAATCATTCCATGATGCATCACGTAGAATGAAGTGCAATAAATTCAGATTGTTTCAGTTGTCTGCAGGGAAAACAAGTAATCATAAAAGAAGCAACTCGAATATAAAAACTCTAAGAACTAAAGCAAAATAATAATAATAAATAATAAAAAACAAAAAAGTCAACTCACCACTAAAGCACTCCTTTGGAAGTCTCAGAATTCCATGCACATTAGGATGGTTGGACCCATTCACCTTACTGCACAAAATCCATCGATACAACTTCCCACTCTCTCTCTCTCTTCTATATGCCTCCTTCAAATTCTCTAGAAGTGAACGCAAAGCACGGATAGAATCTTGTGCATGTGCCTGTAGATCAAAAATAATTCAAACCCAGCACATAACTAGCAGGTATCAAAAACTCAATCTCAGATCTCTAAATTTAAAAAAATAATAATAATAAAATAATAAAAACACGCCAAACTAAAATCATTATCCAAAAACAAAGGAAACATGGTGCAAGACCATTCAACGTGTATCTTCCCATGAAACAATCGTACAACGTGACCATAATAAGTAGATATTTCAGTTTCTTGGCAGTAAACAAGGATTATAAACAAAACTATGAAACTATTAAAGGATCAGGAAAAAAATGAACTCACTTTAAAGCCACGTCGTTTACTGTCTTCCTCCATTGCATTGGAATATATATGGATGAAGGCGGAGAAGGGGATACAAAGAGACTAGGATATGGGGGAATAAAAGAAGTTTAGGTGTGATTGGAATAAAAGAAAACACGAGAATAAGGAGAGGGTAAATTCGAGGAAGGCAACTCTGGCCGGTATACTCAAGAAAGAATCCCGCATTTGTTGGGAGGCAGTCTCAAGGCGAAGCGAGTTAAATCTGAAGTAAATCCTGGGTGGTGCTTAAGGAAATCTTACGTGAGAAAACTCAGTTAGATTGTAATCACGAAGAATCCCAACCATGCCGGGAAGTCCACCGGTTTTAAAGCCGGCTTCTATGGGTTCTGTTGGTAGTTTGGATCAAAATATCAGCATTGTCCTTAAATATTTACAGAAATTAATTCCTAGAAGCAACTTAACACTTAGATCCTTCTTTTGATTGACATTAGATGTTTAGTCCTTACTATTTTATGTTGAGTCCTGCATACTGCATACATATGTATAGGTTAATATCTTGCATGCATATAATTGTTTTCCTCATGCTTATTAATTTCTATACACCCTAATATCTATGGCGCAAACATTACATTTAAGCATGTGTAGGACCACAGACTAAATATTAGATGACCATTTAAATTAAGAGATGGTATAAAATATTTGACCAATAGGGAGCCTCATAAAGTGACCGTCAAAAAAGGACCAACCCAATGACAATTACCTTAAAAAAAATAGTGCGACATGTGTTTATTAGGGATGCAACCAAACCAAGCTAAGTCGAATAACTGAAAGCTCGAGTTTGACTCGACTCTAAATACTCAGATTCAAAATTCTACTCTAGATCAACCGAGCTTTAATATTCCAAGCTCGAGCTCGACTCGATAAAAAATAAGCAAAATTTGAGATTGACTCGACTCGAATATCAACCAAGCCATACTTGAGCTCGAATAATTCAAGCTCAAAATCGAACTTTAGCCTACTAATAATATTTATATTAATATATATATATTATAAATAAAAATAATATTATTAAAAAAATATATAAATTTGAGTAGGCTCATGAGTTTTGGAGCCGAATATCCTACTATTCGAACTCAACTCGAAAAGCTACTAAAGTTTGACTCGGCTACTCGAGCTCAACTCAAGCTCGATAATAATTGACTCGAGTCGAGCTTAAGTAACTCACGAGTAGCTCGACTTGTTTGCACTCCTAGTGCTTATCAATAATTCAATTGATTCAAAAAAATTTTGATGGGTACCTTTGGTAGAAGTTAAGACTAAGAGAGATAACAAAGTGGATTAACATGAGGGATGATTAAATAGAGGAGCATTTGATATAGGGTGATGATTCTAAGATCAAATATGATATGGTTGAAAGGATTAGATGTTTGGTCCTATCATGATGATCCTGTACACTAATAATTCTAAATCATCTCCACATCCTCAAATGACTACTCAACTCAGTGATGAAAGATCTATCCTTCATAATGGGTATCTAACATCATCTGAGGCAATGATTTTGGATTGAAATTTAGAAACAAAAATATCTTTAATTAGTATAGTGATAAAAATTAGTATATTAATATATCATTAATATATCATGTTCATTAACACTATATATATTATATTATATTGACATTATATATATATTTATAATGTATGATATTATAATATTCTATTAACCATATTATCATCATATTATTATTCAATTTTATTTTTAAATTATAAATAAAAATTATTTATGAAATTATTTAATTTATTACTTCTATTTATATTATTGTTCTAATTAAAATAAATATTAATATTAAAATAATAATATATTATAAGTATAAATAGAAATATTAATTTTACAATAACAACTAATATATTCTTATAGTATTAATAATTTACAGGACTAATAAATATATTTTTATAAATATATTAATAATTAATATATTAACAAATTATTATAGTATTTTTATATAATTATAGGTATGTTTTATCACTTTATGTAATATATTTAGAGTAGTTTTGATATTATATAGCCAGTGATCTTAGATTCTATACCAAACATATTACTTATGGATTTTAATTACTCACTGAAACCAACGTTCATTGAATCGTCTCAAATCAAGTAGTTCAAGAGGTTCTGAGCCATACCAACCATAAATGAAGATGGTTCGGCTACTCAAATCAAAATACTAGACGAGGGAAAGAAGAAAAAGAGGAAGAGAAAGGAGGAGAGAGAAGAGAGGATGACGCTGGCAGTGGCCCATCGAAGCCGTCAGAGAGCCACAGAGGCCTCTGTAACTCGATGTCGCCCAAAAGAATATTTAATCGAGAGCGATAAAGAGAGGAGTGATAGTACCAAAGGAAGATGCAATCAGTGGAAAGACCGCTGTGGCCATCGGATGATGGAAAATACAAGGACGGAATGCTACAGCCGTGGAACAGGGGTGACTGTCTCTGTTCATTATATTTTTTAAAAAATAATGATGAATAGTGAAGCCGACAATGAGTTTGCTAATTTCATTTAAGTAAAGCCAATAAATTTATTGTTGACTTCATTATTTCAGAAATTTTTTAAAAAAATCAAAGAAATAATGAAATCAGTAATGAATAAGTCAGCTCCACTTAGATAATTATCTCTATTTCATGCCTGCGACGCTATAGGCCACGATTTCATTATCAAGCGACTATAGAGGCTCTCCGATGGCCTCTCCGCCGGCATCTCTTCCCTCTTTTCTTTCCTTCCCCCTCTCTCTCTATCTCTCTCTCTCTCGATCGAGATTTGGCAGAGAGCGGAGGCCTTGACAGCCCTCTGAGCATGCCCACGGCCCACTTGTGGCCACTACCGACATCTCTTCTGACCACCCTCTCTCTCCCTCCCCTTTTCTCTCTCCTCCTTCCCTCTTTTTCTCTTTTCCTCATCTGTGATTCTCTTCTTTTCTTCTGCAACGGTTCACATCAGTCTGGTCTGATATTAATTCATACCAGTGATCAATCGGTATGGTTCTTGATTCCAATTTGATAATCTTAATCATCAGGGATCAGACTATGCCAAGATTAGGATCAGCAATGATCCCATTTGGATTACCAAATACCATCTCAGAGGTTAGGAGGAAAAAGATAAATTTATTTTTGAATTTTAATGGGTTGTAGTTTTATGGGAGAACCATGTTTTCGCTTATATTCATGTGTATAGTCTATTTAAAATATAAACAAAGTAGCAATAACTATTTCTTTTAAAATTATGCATTTTCTTTACCTTAGAACAAATGTGACAAGCCATAACTCTTTTTCAATAAGGTGAATCGCATAGCTATGATTAGCATTCAAACCTAGGTCAATAGTAACCAACATCCAGTGACTCTTCTAACTCAACCAATTATCACCCTCAAAAATATAATGTTGCTAGCATTTTTAATACTTAAATATTTCTTTCCTAAGCGAGAACACTAGCAACTAATAGGAATAATAAAAACACACCCTTTCATCCATGATGACCCTGCCATGTGCGTATTAATAAAGTGACATTCGCATCCATATTCATGCTTTGAATCTAATTCTGGAATATTATTTGTCCTCGTATCCAACTCAACTATATAGCTGATACATAGTGGATACGCTACTTTTGGGATATAGTATACATATCCAAAAGCTTGATCTGGCAAATCAAGGGAATATTATATTAATGCACTCAAATTGACCACTTTATTTCATAGCTCATGCATCATAGATCAAATGTCACTAAAGTGTCTAAATTCATATGATCATGTGGATTATCTTCGAGCGTGCAGGTCAAGAGATGCCCATGCTATATGGTCCTTTATTTTTAATTATAACATAGGTATAATTTTAATTAACTATCATGATCTGAACGAGCTCGGACTGAGATGATGATGAGTTTAGACCCTAACTTTCTAGAGTCATTAATTAAATCCAACATTTAAAATGTTGAAGGGAATAGTGACTACCCACAAGCATTCATCTTTAATTTGGTCATTTTTCTTTTTCTTCCAGCATAGGCAATTAAAATTTCTCTACATTGATTGATCAAGAAAATTAAAATTAAGGAATAATCTTAGGTGCTCAAACTTCATTGTTGTTTTGGCACCATATGAGAAATATTATGTATTTCATGAAACATCAATCTTTTGCTCCCTAAATACATCAAAATATCATCATTAATTCTATAAACATTGCCCTTTTTATTCACTTATATTTTTGGGTGACATGTTACACATCATTTGCGTTTGTTTAACTAATTCACAAACCTATATATGGTATCGTAATACATTCAGAAACAGATTGATGATGCCAAGATATAGATGCAAAAGTTATTACGTCTAGGTGTATAGATTACCGTAATTATACTCCTTATGCTAATCCTGCAAGCAATCGAAAAATAAAATTTTAGGCCTTAATAGAAAATCATTAGCACTCTCGTTTTCTCTAAATGAAAAATTTCCTTGCACCAATCCATATGAGAAAAGGTAATAGATATACTTGCAGAATTTCATGCCATTACCAAGTTTCTAACCTTCTCCTTTAAAATTTAATTTTTTAAAAAAATAGTCATGGAGGCAGATGGCTGTTATCCATTGCCACCAAGACTGAGTACATTTGTAGTGTGTGAAATGTGGAAACCTTGTATTCCTTTTTTTCATTTGTTAGAAGGGGCCCAGATTTCATAGAGTATACCATGCATCAAATACTCCTGAAGACCGATGAAGGCCATATTTCCATCTAGGTCACAAGTACAGCTATCCGAAGACTACCAACTTGGCAAGCTAACATCTTCAAAATAAAATTCTTTCTTACGTAGTTCACTCGCGTATCTAGTGGTATACTGGATGCAAATAACCCATACACATCCATGCTTCGTTTCATGAGTTTCACCCATAATACCACTTTTGATTAGCATGCTGGACAAACTCCTTGATCAATGAGCAGCCCATATAATAGACTAGGTAATGCTACAATTGTCACATCTCTCCTTTTCTTTGGAAGGCTCTAAGTTTGAGCTTTAGGTAGCTCTTCTCTATCTTTCTCACAAAAGCAGCCTATTTATTAATTACAAAAGTGCGGTTAGGATGCTAATGTAATCCGTAAAATTATTAATTGTAGATTGACGGCCGTTTGGTTCATGACATGTGTCGGAATCGGAATCGGAATAGGATTCAGAATGGGCACATCCGCAATGGTGATTGGTTTGTGATCAGAATCTAAATCAGAATTAGAGATTTGATTTTGGAAGATTGTGGTATAAAGTTTCTATTTTTTTTTTAAATTAGAATGAAAATAAGATTCTCAAAATTAAATAGTCAGGTTGAAAGCCATCCATACCAAACATATCCTGAAAACCTAGCCTCACCTCGATTTTGGCTGTTGTTTTTTCCTACTTGCACTTAGATCACAACCCTCATGCTCACTTCTGTTTCTGATGACTCAAATGTTTTAATCAAGTCATAATCATTGCTCCCATATCTGCACACAGATTCTTTAAGAATAGAGCTATAGGCTTCCATTTTTTTATTCTTGGACTTGTAGATTCCCTTGTACTGTTGAGAATGTTGATTTAAATCAACAGGCATATGTAGGTGATTCGGTAAGCTTGTGATGTGAACCACACCCTCCTCCACTCTATACACTTGCATGCAAAATGGATGGAGGACACACCATAAGAGATAGAGAGAGAGATCATGGATACGTACCACTTGTACATAGTTTTGGGCTACGTGGATATATATAGATTTGATTCTCCTCTATACTTTAATTACGGAAAGAAAGATCCTGAGCTAGTAGAATTTAGACAAGTAGACGCTTCCATGCCATTTGCAAAAGGTTCACAATATATTCCAAGACTATTCTATCCATAAGCTGTTCATAAAGCTACCTACATCATGTCCATCAAGATATTGTGATGAAAGGATCAACTTCTATCGAGATCATCCGTACCACACTTTTTAGCAGAAAAAAGCCATAATAATAACGCATACTCAAGGAATTAAAAAGATTGATCCATGGCACGCTACAACCAGGTTAATGACCCTACATTAGCCGTAACTAAGCCCCATTTGATGACGATTGAAGACCAACCAGATCTGGCCTTAGTGAAATGCCACCAATTTGACAAGATCTTTGTGAAAGGAGCTGGCTTTAACAAGTCCAAAGAACAGATCAGACCCCTCAAAAACCATACCCATGGCAATCTTGAACATAAGCTGATAAAGTCATGGTAATATGTTATATAGGTCCTGACAGCTAATACATCCCTAAAATTGACAAAACCAAATGCTAATTCCTGTGTTTGCTTGTGAGGGGCTGGCATCAATCATAAAGTATTGGAAAAATAAATATAATGTAATTTCAAGGATCATAAAGGGATTTATTCAAAAATATATCATATTGGCAAATAAATATTTAGTAGACAAGAGCTAGGGTTTGGAAGTTAGCTAGATTGTGAAGACACATTTGTGACTTCAGTCGATAAGTAGATTGAACCACTCGTGATGCATAGGATTTACACCCTCCAATAACAAGTAAAGGATGGTGAATATGTTGAATCGATATCTTATAGTTGCATACGATATTTTCAAAATATCAAAAAAAATAAGAAAAAAATTTTTAATTTAGATTTTTATTTATCAATTTGTCTAAGACAATGCACATAATAGAATAAGAGTCTAAATCTATAGAACAATTAGAGATATATTCAATTCAGCAGATAATAGTTTCCACTGAATCCCCAAATCTATTTAACCATATACTGGGAATAGCCTTCATCAAAAAAAATAGCCTTTTATAGAAACCCAATCCAAAAAATATGAAATAATTTATCATTTTATATAGTATTTTCAGAATCTATCTTCTTGAAATTGAAATAGCTCCCACCAAAAGATTAGCTTTTAAAACTATTTTAAACGAGTCAAACTCTAATTGCCACAAAAGAAAAAAGAAAAAAAATTAAATAACTCAAATTTAAAAACAAAGTCAAAAACATCATACATCTATATAATTGCATGTATCTTGTCTTAATCATTATCGATACACATACTGCAATATGACATATCTAGATATAGGAATGTGTCATCAGGATTGGAACTTCAACCTCTCCTTTTGGAAGATGGGTGATAATAAGCAAAGATAAAATCGGTTAGCTACTTTATTAAAGTAAATACACATAAGTCAGACTCAAATTAATAATTATAATTAAGTCTCCATAACAATATCATTTTCATATATATTCGTGAGTTTAATTTAGTAAACTAAAAGAAGAAATAAGTTAACTGCCCAAAAAGACACAACTACGAGATCCAAACCAAATTCCAAGGACAGCTCACCGAGCCACTCTCCGCCTGCTTTAGCCTTTCGGTTTGTTACCACTGCGTGGTCGTTTCTTGGCCTGTAATCCTTTTTTTTTTTTTTTGACTTCTGGGCGTCACGCATTCCAATGGAAGATGCCCGTGCCATGGCTCACGCGCACCTTTATTCTTAGTCGGCACATTTATTAATTTTTTTTTTGCAAAGTTAGTTGATAGATTCTGTTCCTTTGCGTGCATCCATTGAACATCTTTTCTCACCCTTACCACAAAATTCTTGTGTCCGGTCACATGCACGCTCAGCCTGCCCCACAACGGAGAAACCTACCATAAAGCTTAAGAGATTGAGCTTTTCTCTTTCTTTTTTTTTTTCCCTTTTTTTTTTTTTTTTTTGCTCTCAATTTCATGCAAAAGATCTTGCAGAATGTTTAGGTGGGCAATCACCGTCCTCTCCTTTGCAGATGCAAGCTAGAATACTATGTGACCCTCGATCGCCATCATCAAAAGATGAATAATTATCAAACAATATGTGTTGTATATGATATGGTACGTGTTTATGGACCGTCTCATTTGATGGCCATCCGATGGCTATCAAGAATTGCATAGCATTCTGTAATATGGCATCTATACTCATAAATGGAGAGGAGGGACATAAAAGCAAACTCTAAAATCCATCCAATAGCCGATTTGGTCACTAGACAAGCCGGAGCAATAAAGGTTAGGGTATAAGCATCGCAATAATTTTATTGGTCCAATTGCATGCATTGGCAAGCCCAGCAACAAGACTTATAGTACAAGATAGTACAAGATAAGTTGGTCCAATTGAATTATTGTCAAGGTTAAGACCATCGCCCAACCAATGCACTCTTTTTCTTTTTAATTTGGAGAAGTTTTAGCAGTTGTACCCCCACCACCACACTTAAAAAACAAACCTAAAAGGTATAAAAAAGGGCAAACAACAAACTAAGCTCAAATTAGGTCCCCCCTAACTTAGGTTAACAAACCAATCTCTTTAGCGTGCACGTTTCCTAGAGCATCTCTTGACTAAAGTGTTGAGAGAAAGTTCCTAATAAATTTAATATGAAGAATTAATCTTTGCGATCCATTTGGCAAGAGTATGGTGGAGATACCTTTATGTTTGGATTACAAAGTCTTTGAGAATATATTGTTTCTAGAAGGCCTACGTTGCCTATTAAGGTTCTGGTTACGTACTTCTCCCTTAACCACAGTGAAGTGCAACAATTTTTTTTCTCAGGAAAACAGTGCACTGTAATTATAAAAATAGGAAGGAGATTAGGAGAATCTGCGGCTCTGCAAAGCTAAGAGAGAGGCAACAATGAGGGCTCGACACATTCAATGCATGCATATTCCTCATCTCATTGGTTTCTTCAGTTGGACAAACTTTAAGAGATTATGGCGTGGCTTCTTTGATTAGAAGAAACTTAGAAGAGACATGAGTCAATCATCAATATGATCATTGCTGCCAAACGATCTTTTGCATGTCCATGTTAGACACAATCGTCCAACCCTAGTGATCCAATAAATGGTTCGTGTGATTGTTTTAGATCTAGAATATAATATCCTTAAGATATATGGTAGGCAGAGTAGGTACCATAAGGTACCATTTTAATGTATAACAAGTTGATTTTACAGGTGCAGAGAGTTCCTTTAAGCTTTCTCTTATGATGATCTTAAAAAGATAAGGTGATGTGGACTTTCTTTTTTATGAAAAAATATATATATGTATCTCAGCGATTTCAAGTAGTTCGTATGGATGTTGTAAGTTCGATGATTAACTTATCAAATTCATTGAATTTTGGTGGTTTCTAAATACTTTGGATATCAAACAATGGGATGAATGACCATTTGGCTTGCATAAAAAATGAAAATTTAAAATTTAAAATAAAAAATGATAAGTACTTATGCAAGCAAGCATGTATTAGCAGTTGGAATAACATTGTATATCGAAACTCTAAGGGATATTTCTCTATATATTTGATATTTTTAAATTTTTAATATTTTTTATTGAATAACTGGTGATGCTTTGCCATTGTTTCAAAAGAAAAAAGAAAGGTCAAGGAGAAGAGAAGGCACATAATTGCACACATAGCATATCTAAGGGCTACCATGGACCCTTTGAAATGACCAAGGCATCTCTTTTTAAGTAGTCCCATGTCCATGTGATTAAATAATACATTTTTTTCTCATGCACTTCATAGAATGATTGAATGCTGACATATGGCTCCACAGTGGTACTTTCAACTTTGATAGCTCTGCTCTGTCAACATGGCACTTGACCAGTGTAGCCAAGGTGCATCTCAAGTTAGACCACAATAATTGTGCTTCCATTTGGATTTTACAATTGTGATTTGACATCTTTTGGGAGGAGGGAGGTACAAGAACAAGAGTTGACCAACCATACTCAAATTTCAAGAAGATTTGACTGATGAGGTTCCTTCATTTGCACAGAGATAATTATCCTAATAGCTGTCTGTCAAATGACAAATAGTCTGCTCTTCTACGCACTGGAACTAGAAAATGTTGCTTGAAGTGATATTCTTATTTTTTTAAAAAAGGAAAATATGCATGAACATTTTGAAACAAAGAGCTTCAGCATTGTAGAGGATTGGCACTTGGAAGGATAAAAGGGAAAAAACAATAAGATCTAAAATAAAGCAAGAGATATAACCCAGGTAGTCTCAATGTTAATAATTTCTCTGTCATTCTCCATGGCTATGAATGGCCTTTATCATGGGCTCCAACAATTATCTTGATCAAAACAAAGATTAGATTGAAGCATCTCCTACCAAATGCACCATCTGAGCAATGAGAGCATTGCACAATGTGAGAAAAATATTAACAACACATTCAGCATCTCATTACCACGTCAACAACCATTAACCCTATCCTAATATCATCTTTTTTTCTTTTTTTTTTTTCCTGTTCATATCACTCTAAAGCCGCCGCCCTCCTGCCTCAAACCGCTTTTATGTTCACATTTAAGTATACCAGGTTCATTCTCTCTGCAATACCATTTCTATTGCCCCCTCTATCTCTCTGAGGCACCCTATACCCCTACCTCCAATGAATAGACAAAGAACGAGGAGAAAAAATGTCGTGCTCGAACTAAAGTCACGTTTGCAATGTTATTCTACAAAAATTTAAGGCCATCGAATCTCCCCATAGCCGCTATGTGCTCAACTTGCCCCAAAAGCTTAGAATTTCTACCACTCTGAGTTCCATCCACCGGGAAGAACGGAGAGGCTGCCCTCGTGCCGGAGTTGTCATTCGGGGAAAGCAGGTCAAAAAGGCAATCCACTTTTCATTCCTACGTATCACTCAATAAAGAGGTTCCAAGATTTAGAGAATATGTGGGCAAGGACACATATCATTCACCATAGGTTGCATGACAATCCCACTAACCCCTGTGGGAGGCCCAAACGGCGCAGGGCTTCAAACACTCCACTGATAGCAACACAAATCCTACTCCATGGAAAAAAAAGAGAAAAAAGTAGATTCCAAGACCTATGGGAATTGAGCATGATTTTGGAATGGATGCCCCCATCATTCAGCTTCTATATATATCAGCCTCTCCTCTACCATTTCATCAAGCAACTAACAAGGTCCAACTGAGTTCCTCACTCTTATAGAGTGTTCTTGTTGCTGTTTAGTAGTGTAGGTTAGCATTCTTCCAGACCATGTCAAGAGATCCTCTTGTCGTTGGCCATGTCGTCGGCGATGTGTTGGACTCATTCACCAAGTCTGCATCACTTAGGGTGCTTTACAACAACAAGGAGCTGACGAATGGGTCTGAGCTCAAGCCGTCGGCGGTGGTGCATGAGCCAAGGGTTGAGATCGGAGGACGTGACATGAGGACCCTTTACACACTTGTAAGTATCGGTTGCTTTGCTTAATTTCGTTTGCAAATGAATTGGATCTACCCCAAGTTAAGAATTTGTGGGCCTATATAAATATGTTAGTCCAAGAAAGATCAACTTCAGCTCATACAATTACTTTTGGGTCTTGTCATCTGTGATAATGTTACCACACAACTCTCTTTCCTTGTGGATCCCTTCTGAGACCAATGTTAGCAAAAGACATTCTCTCTTCAGTCTTCCCACTTTAAGAACAGTGTAAGCAGCTAATGTTAACGAAAGTCATCTTCCCAAGAATCTTGACCACATGTTGGTCCATACTTGCGTTGACAAGATCCTTTGACTTTCCATTTTTGGAATAACTCTACTACTTTAGCATCTATTTGTAAGAAATCAGATGGCATTCCATAGAGTTCATAGCTTTATTGTGGGCACTAAGATCCATTAAGATTTAGTGCTTCATTAATGACACTAGTTGGAGTGGTTCTGCCCCCTAATCAGTAACAAAGGGTAATTTTCTTACCTCTTCCAAAGGTGATGGTGGACCCTGATGCACCAAGTCCAAGCAATCCAACCAAAAGGGAGCACCTGCACTGGTAAGCATTCTTTATCTGTTACTGCTGATGGCAATACATAAATTTCCTTTTACTTAAAAGACTACTCATTAGTAAAGAAACATTTAGATCGACTCATCATCCTTCGATGTCTTTCAGGTTGGTGACGGACATTCCTGAAACAACTAATTCTAGTTTTGGTGAGTGATCACGGTACCTTTATTTCTCTGCAGTGAAATTATTCCAATCACATTCAAGTTAATTCTTCCCCCCCTAAACTCACTATTCACTACTTCTTAACATATGCAAAATGCATGTGGTTCTCAATATTATAACAGGTACTAGTAACTGCTTGGCTTGACAGTTGGGATCATAACACCATTCTTGAAATCATCAGTGAATGTATGCTAGGTTAATGTCTTCATACACACACACACACACGAAAGGTTCTCGAAAGAAAATTATGATGTTTTAAGTGACAGCACACAATTCTGCCTAAAGATAAGTATCATATACTTGTTCATGTGCCCTTAATTCAGCTTTGATTACTTGGAAAGATACAGTCCTTGTTAGAGAACCAGAAAACCAAGTCTCAGGGGGCTTTTCTGTGAAAACAGTTGCCCGACCTTTTGTAATCTCTTGGTTGTTCTCTTCTTTCTTTCTTCGACTATGAAATATTATTCAATTTATTAAATTGGTGGGCACTGCCCTCCACTTAGCTAATTATATGCATGTTTATGGAAAATGCTATGTGGTGTATCACCCACCCATGAGCATAAGATGAACATAGCTTCTGGCAAGGGTACTAGAGTAAACACGTAAAGCCCTAAACATGGTTCATGGGAGTCTTCAATAGAAACATAAAATTTCATGATTTGAACCACTTTTGTCTTTATTACTCAGCAAACTGCTGAGAGGAACCTGGCTAGAGTAATAGAGATTTTCTCCATTATTTTTCTTAGAAAAAAGCACATAAAAAGGGGGAAAATTTCTTGCTTTCCCCCTGTTATGCAAACTTGCCATCTCCGAGGGGGTGATGAAGGTTAGTTTCAAGAGCCCCAGCTCTCTCTCTCTCTTTCTCTCTGTATGTGTGTCTGTGTGCGTGCACGCGTGCGCCGTGATGAAGGTTAGTTTGTGTGCACACGTGCGTGCACATGCACGCATGATGAAGGTTAGTTTCAAAAAGCCCCATCTCTCTCTCTCTCTCTCTCTCTCTCTCTCTCTCTCTCTATGCACGTGTGCGTGTGCGTGCATGTGCACACACGCGTGCATATGCATGCATCCGTGACATGTGTGCGTGCAGGCACTCATGTCCATATATATATAATCCCTTGATAACTTGGTGATCTCGTGCATTAGATCAGAGGCAAGAATCCTACCAAAGTTTCAATATATCCATAGAGTTGCTCACAGCCTTAAATTAAGTAGCCCACTAGCTGGCTATTTCCCCATAACAATCAAGGCCTTGACTGGTGCTTTATTTGTTTGTGGGGTCCCGCATGAAATTTACGTCCTTATGTGTTCTGATATTTTCTCCGCCTTTGCCTGGGGATGCTTTCAGGGTCATATGTTATAACGTAGGTCTTGTGGTCATAAATTTAAAACTGTATTCTTTTCCTCAAGTAGGCCATAGCCAAAAGTTTTTTAAATTTATTTTGAATCCTAAAAGAATCCCTGCTATTTTCTTTTCTATATTCTGTATCCATCCCTCGGATACACCAGATATATTTTCTTAGCTTTTCGAGCAAACTTTTCTAAACCTAGTCATGAAGCTTGTGAGAATAGATTGTGTTCTTCCTATAGCAATAAAAAGCCCTCTAAACTGTGACACTTAATTTTGATGTACTGTTTTAGGAAATGAAATAGTGGGCTATGAGAGTCCACGACCAACAGCTGGGATTCATCGTTTTGTGTTTGTGTTGTTCCGACAAGAGGTCCGACAGACTATTTATGCACCTGGATGGCGACAAAACTTCAATACCAGGGATTTTGCAGCACTTTATAACCTTGGACCGCCTGTAGCTGCAATGTACTTCAACTGCCAAAGGGAGAATGGTTGTGGTGGAAGAAGGTATATCAGATTAACTGGTTCAAAATGATCAACTCATATTCTCTTTTCAATTGCAGCAAACACTAATTCAAGCATACAAATATTTACACATGCAAACACATAATATCATGACAGGAAACCCGATACCTCAAAATCTATAAAATTCAATCATTCATTGGTTAGATTGAATCAAGGACTTGACCAGATCTTAAAAATCAACTAAAAACTCCAATTCAGCCGCAAATGTTCTACACAGTCCATGCTCTACCACCTTTTTTGGCAACCCCTCTAATTTTACTTTATTTCAGCAACTGATAATTTGAGTTTGAATTTTAGAAATAGATTATGCTCAATAGCTCCTCATTTTGAGAAGCATAGCTATCCAAGCTCATACGTGGAGAATGCGAGGCTAGTTTGAAATCATCTAATTGAAGATCAATCATCTACCACATGAATAGGCCACCTAAACTAAATGATGATACATGAAGCTTAGGTTATTACATAACAATATCTACATATCGTATTGTTGCTGGAAGACCCTAGGATGCTGGTGTTTCAGGTTCTTCAGTGCTCCATTAGGTCTAGGGTGACCAATTAGGCCCTTATAGAATATTACAATCAAACAGATGTTTCACACCTCTATCAAGATTGTTATAAGCATCCTTGAGTTTGCATTGGTAAAAGATCATTTCTTAGACTTTCTGTATGCCGTTACGATGCCCATTTGCTTGTGCCATGAATGAGGTTTTATCAAGGTTCCCCATTCATTTTTTATGAGGACATAGAGCTATTCCACATGTCATTCCGTATATCTAACATCCTAAAGTAACCTGGTTGTGTTCTAGTACCGGCATGTTGCTATATTAGATCCAAATTAGATCTGGAATTCTTCTTTGTACTGAAACAACAGTTCCAAAGCTTGAAAAGGATGGATGCAATAGGGGTTCATCTATGCATCCAACATTAGAGAGCAAAATCATCAAACAGATATCAAATCTATTAAGAGACTAAAGCCTGAAACTGACAATGCTTGCCCTCGTGTGGGTTTTAAATGCTTTCTTTTCTAGTGCATAAGGTGCAAAATGTGTTAGAAAAAAAACAGCTGATTAACAAATTTTATATACAAACTCAAAGAATGGTTTGTTGCATGTCAGGTACCAACCTGTCAGTGGATGGACATGATGACCTGTTCTGAAGTGTCAACCATTTGATAGGTCAGTCATACAAATGGATGAATATTCAGTGTGAAGCCTGGAAATAAGACTTCAGCTTTCAGGATGACTTATCATACAACAAATGGTCAAATGTTTATGATTCACAGTTTCCAGAGTCCCCAACAACTCCCCCCTCCACTTCCCTTTTTCTTGTTTTTCCCCTTCTGTGTGTGCAAGTTTGCTTTGCTTCTCTAAGCTACTAAAATGAAAAGGATTGTGTCGCAGTTCCGCAATATGTCCTCTATTTTGCTATATGATGTAAAGGAAACTCATGGTGGAAAATATTGCAAATGCTGGTTGTGACAAGATTCCAATTGCCAATATTGCAAACACGAAGATAATAAAAAATCCTTATTGTATATCAATTCGATAGTTATCACAGTGATAGCAGAAAACCAAAGTTTCATCCAAGAGAAACCATACTCAAACATAAAGTAGGTTATTTGAAAATGAAGTAAATGTAATATTAGCCAGCATCAAAGAATTTATAAAAAACACCTTTTTATCATTCATTTTAGGTAATATAATTTTACAACCACATCTTTCTTAGAACTTTCAGATATTAAATAAAAAGCATAAGTTGTATGCTTATCGGGTACTTGGGCTTAAAGGGCGCCACATGAGTTAAAAATCTAATCGATTGAACCAAAGAAGTAAGCTCACCAGCTAAAAGGATGGACTTGGATATAAGTTGAGAAGTTCAAACTTCAGCACCATAAGGAGGTTGGAACATTCCTAAGGAAAAAGGGCTTCGAATAGATGTGCCCCAAAATGATGACCACAAACTCTAGGTACAGAGGACTGTATTTAAGAAACTCCTTTGACAGATGACTTTGGTGTCATATGATAAAGTTCCAACCTAATTCAAGAACATTAGCAATGAGCACAGAACTTATTTGTTAAAAGCCAGAAATACAAAATGAACACAAGAGGATTACTTTACCAATTAACCAAGTGTAGAAGAATGAAGTCACACCTCGCACTTTTCAGGAAAGGATTTGCCATAAAATATGTTTACAACACCTTTAATCATTGTGATGATGACTAGAATGACCTTGGGAGGCATATCTGGCAAAAGTAGGCAGCTCCCAGAGTTAATTCTCATCTCAAATATTTCCATGTGGATAAATACCCATACTCAACATATTTTGAACTAGCTGGCTAGCATTCCGAAAACAAGATATTAATAGTTTTTATAGGGATGAGGCCTATGAACAGCTAGCCACAACAGACTTTTGGTTAGGACAGGTGAGTATTGGAACTAATCATCAATCTTTTACTGCTTATTTTGGCCAAATCTACATTAGAAGCAGATCTGAGTAGTTCATAAACTTATCTACCTGCCAAACAGTTACCTCCTTATTCTGTTGCTATTCTGCCACTGAAAAATTTAGCTGACAAATAAATTTGTCATATATCTTCGAGAGTCCTCACCACCTTATCATGGTTACTGAATAATAAGCCCACAGGATAAGAGACCATCAAGTTGTGCTTGTTTTGCTAGGCTGTATAATACCAGACAAATCTCATCGCTTTTGGGGTGATTACTCTCTCCAACCACAAATTCATGAGCTTTACCATTTACATCTATGACACTAGCCCCTGGTTCCTTTTTCATACCTTTCTCCCTCATCAACTTCCTTACACGTGTCACATCTCCCCACCTATCGCTTGTGGCATATATGTTGGAGAGAAGCACATACACCCCACTGTCAGAAGGATCCAGCTCAAGAAGATGGCCTAGGATCTGTTGGGAAAGTTCCACATTCCCATGGGCTTTGCAAGCACTTAGCATTGCTCCCCATATAAGCACATCAGCTTTCATTGACATGGATCTAACGAGTTCATGGGCTTCTGCAATGAGCCCAGCTCTGCAGAGAAGATTAATCATGCATCCGTAATGCTCTACCCTTGGTGCGAGATTGTAGATTTCAGTCATGGATTTGAAATGGTGACGGCCTTCTTCCACTAAGCCAGAGTGAGAACAGGCACTAAGGATAGCTATGAAGGTCACCTCATTGGGATTAACCCCATTTCTAACCATCCGATCAAAGTGCTGGAGAGCTTCTTTACCACAACCATTTATTGCCAGGCCGCCAAGCAATGCATTCCATGAGGAGACATTCCTGTGAGGCATCTTCTCGAAGGTGTGCATGGCCATCTCTAGGAACCCACATTTGGCATACATGTCAACCATGGCGGTCCCTATATGAACATCCCACTCAATTCCCCTACGCTCAATGTACTCATGGACCCATTTCCCTGAATCTAGTAATCCCAAGCTCGCACAAGCTGAAAGAACACTAGACAAAGTTACCTTGTCTGGCTCCAACCCCGAGGCACGCATCTCATGAAACATTTCTATAGCATCCTTGGGTTGCTTGCACTGCACCAGCCCACTTATGATACTTGTCCAAGAAACTATGTCTCTCTCTGGGAGCTCCTCAAAGATCCGCCTTGCCTCATCCAAACACTCGCACTTCACATACATATCCAAAAGAGCATTCCCCACAACCACTCCAAATTCCCCTTCATGCTTCAAGATCAACCCATGAATTCCTTTACCTGTGTTTACATTCCCCAGTCTCCCACAAGCAACAAGGACACACACTAGAGTCGCCATGTTCGGTTCCACATCCATCAAAGCAAACAACTCCAATGCCCTGATAAAGAACCCACCTTTAACGTAGGCAGAAATCAATGCAGTCCAGGAGACCACATCTCTAACAGGCATTTCTTCAAACAAATCGCCTGCATCGACATGCCCACCGCACGTACCATACACATGAACCAGAGTGTTCTGCACATAGAGATCACATAGAAATCCCATCTTGATTGCAACACCATGAAGCTGCCTGGCTTCTCCGGTGCCTGAGAATTTGGTGCAAGATTTCAAGACTGCAGGGATGGTGTGCTTGTCGAGAGGAGCTCCATTGCCAACCAAATGTTTAAATAATAAAAAAGCTGATCGGGGAGCCTTGATTCGGGCGTAGCCAGAGATCAGCGAGTTGAAGACAAATGGAATTGGGTGGTGGTGGATTTGACGGAGAACTTTGTAGGCGGAGGAGGGGTGGGTGGAGAGAGCCAAGAGATCGGCGAACTTGGCGAGGACCAGGGAGTCTTTGTAGAAGCCGGAGGTGAGAAGGAGAGCGTGGATTTGGTTGAAGGATTTGATGGCTATGGGTTCATCGAGGAGGCTCAGAAGGGCGGACTTCAGAGGATGTGTGGAGGCGGCCACTCTCATAGTCTCGGAACAAAAGTGACCGTTAGAACGGTTAAGAGAGAACAGATGACGCAGGGGACAACGGGCTGCTTAATAAACGAGTTTTTTTTTTTTTAATAGAAACCAGCACTTTTTAGATATCAAATTCGAAGCTGTAGCGGTAGGCTGGCAAAGGGATGGGCGTTGCATCTTTGGCCCGTGAGAAGGATTCAACTTCCTTTGCATGAATCCATCATTAGATCACCCACCACACATATCTTGAAGCAATCCAAACTTGCCATGCAACCAATACAATCAAAACTTTGCAGGGCCATTTGGTGACTCAACTGAGATCACCACATTAATTTAAGATCATTGATAATCTAAATCTTGAGATAATTTGATTTTCAGTGATCTAAGTATGTTTGGTTGCATGATTAAAAATCTCTGGGTATATACAAATAATTCAGTGGTATGATACGAGAATTCAAAATCACTAACTATACAATACCAAAAATATTCTGAGGATGGAAAGAAAAAAAATGACAAAGCAGAGACCAAAGGAGAGAAAAATCTCTGATTTGATCAAAAAAAATGAAATCACTCACCCTCTCAACAAAGCTTTAAGAGTTGAAATTAAGAACTGAGGTGGAGAAAATTTTAGAAAAAATATTTTTTTTATTTTTAATGACGCTCCAACTACTTATCCTAACATGCATAAAGAATATTGTGTACGCACACAAAAAAATATCGCGGCCCTAACATGCATAAAAAATATTAAGAATATTGCGTACGCGCACAAAAAAATATCACGGCAAAACAAATAGATTCCTTCTTCCAAAAAATCTTTTGATTATGAAGATATTTTAATTAATATATTTTTATATTTTAATATAAAATCATTGTGATAGAGTGACACTGGATATCTGTCCTCAAGAGCATATTTTCTATCACTGTATTGGATGGTGATTTAAAGAGTACAAGTGATTTAAAATCAATACCATATAGGATCATCGTATGCAACCAAATACGGTGATTTTATTACTTTCACTCATATCACTTTTAATCTTTAATGGATCACTCCATATCAAATCTTTCTACGATGCAGCTCTCTGCGTAGCTCTCAAAGCGGCCAATAGGTGATCCAACAGTTGATCCATGCAAAGGAAGATCAATTCTTTTGCACAAACGATACGACCCAATACAGCAAGAGGTTCGGGGATTGGGTTCATGCCAGGTTTCTCGACGCTTTGAGATTTTTATTTGGAAGTAGAATAATAGATAGTAATCATCGTTTGACTTAGTCGTCTTTTTCAGCCAAATATGCACCGGATTACAACACCACTCTTTACAAGGGTATCTTAAAGACATAATTCTTCACGTTTCAAATCATTGTGCTCCACTTAATCCCAGAATTAATTACGTACCATGTAGGATGAATTTATTCATTCCAGGGAAAACAAATAAATTAACTTGTTCCACTTTCCAATGCAATCTAAGAAAATCATCGATGATCAATCCAAAAAGAAAAACAAGTGGAACCAAGTCAGATGGATCGAGAATTAAAAACCAAATAAAACCTAGGTAGAGTCAACCTATTGACAACACCAACTCGAATATGGCAAATCCAAACCCCCCCAATTCCGTTATAGGTGAATATTAATGGATAACTCAAGGCCTGCTACCCCTGCTGAGAGATCCTTTGGTCAATGAAATTTAATCTGGAGGAGTAACTCTCTTGCACATATAATTTGTTCAATCATCAAACTTTATTTTTGGAAATATGTATTTCTTATTCGTTACATGCCCTAAGCTGGGTCCAGGAGAGAACGGAAAAAAAAATGTAGCAATTAAAAAATAGGTGCATTTATCATCCAAAAATAAAATTTCAAGAAACTTAATATGGAAATCACAAGAACAGTGCCAGTGAAATATACGTGCAATTCCTTTGCTCCAACATGCATACACAAATGGTAAGGAATCGAGTTCATGCATCCAGTTATATTCGATTGTCGTGCTTATTTTGCCATTGTTAGCAATGCCAAGAATGTTGGATTCTAAACTAGTTGGAGAAGAAGGGAAATTTTTTTTTTTTGATAAATAAGAATGGAAATTCTTTGTACACCGTACCGGTATAGAAAAATATACTGTTCCATCTGATTGGATCATGTAGCCACTACTTTTCAACGTGCATTTAATGTCCGCAGTTCTATTTTTTTGTTTGAAATTTTGAATGATGAAAATATCTCTTATTTTTTTGAAAAATTATGATATTTTGTAACAATATTATGATATCTCGCAGTCAAATTATGAGTTTCTGCATAAAATGTCATAATTTTTCTTCTAAAAGTTATAAAAAGAAGGGTATTTTCATCATTGAAAATTTACGGTACTTTTTAATACACATTTAATGCCTACACTTTTTTTTTCATTTAAAATTTTAAATGATAAAGATCTCTTCCTCTTCTAAAAAATTTATGACATCCTATAGCAATATTATGACATCCTATGGTCAAACTATGACTTTTTATATGTAATGTCATAATTTTTCTTTTAAAAGTCATAAAAAAAGAAGGATATTTTCGTTATTAAAAATTTATAAAATTTTTAAATAATGAAAATACTTCTTCTTTTCTTATTACATCCTGTGGTCAAATTATGATTTTCTATGTAAGAAGTCATAATTTGATTGTAGGATGTTATAATATAGCTACAGGATATTATAATTTTTTTTAAAAAAATAATATTTTCATCAATCAAAATATTAAATAAAAAAGTAAAATTATGTATATTAAATATATATTAAAAAATATTAGCTACGTAGCTCAGTCAAATAGAACGGTGTAGTTTTTTTGCAATGAATATGCTGTATAAAGAATTTCTCTAGAAAAGAATTTAGAAAAGCCCCGGCAACATAAGCCAAGTGTAACAAGTTGAAACCGGTTCCAACCCACTGATTTTGACTACCTTAAATCCTAGAGGCATACGGTCCCATGAAGACATTCATATACTGGGAGTGGATCCTGCTGAATTATAGAATTTAGTAGGCATTAGGAAAGAGAAACAACGAATCTATAATGCAATCTTCTGAGAAAGTGACAGCGCATCTCCATGTTGCTGCAAATCTTTTTAGGAAGTCTGACCAATTTTCTACTAATCTGATCTAAATCAGTCTAACATAAAACTATGAAAACATCTAAGTGGCATTTGGTAGCTGATAATCCATTCAAATTATCGATAATTTAACATGAACCCACCACATTACTGCATTTAGTATACCTTTTAAATGGTAATCAGAATTATCAACACAATCTAGATTACCTCCCAAGAGACAATCTAGATTACCTTCAAGAGAGATGGCTATCCAGATTATATATTTGATAATCCTGTAATAATTTTTTAGAACAAAAATATCCTCAAAAAATTCAGACAATCATATTTGGCATGATGGGCAGCCGAAAGAGAGGAGCCAAAACCGGCGTCCTACTCTACAAAGCCGGCGGTGAACAAAAACCAGCTGATCGACGGGCCACCTTCGTCTCTTTGATGCTCTTCGTCATATGGCAATGGGGTGGAGAATAGCAAAATCGATCCGACCCGATAGATATGCACCCTATCCAACACGGTCAAATCCGAAAAAAATGATTTGACCGGATTTGGATTTGAAAAAAATTCGAAAACGGCAGCATCGGTATGGATACTGCGGTTTTCTATCCAAATCAGAATCCAACCAAAACATATAGGTACAGATAATATCCGAACACATACCCGAATACATATATATATATATATAGACACACACGCATATGTATATACGTGTGTGTATCTATACATGTAGACACACACATACAC